>NC_056742.1:475209094-475231594 GCF_019279795.1 Protopterus annectens
CTGATAACATGTTACAAAATACAGGACTGATAATGTGTTCCACAAAGTACATGCCTGATTTTGTATGAAGATGTGAAAAGAAAAAAACTGTTCACTTGAATGCACTTTTTGCTCTGGTCAGTGCTACTTATATATCCATGCATTGCATTTCATTCGCTATCTGTGTTTGTCATAACATATATTACCCTGCAGTGTTTGTTCTATATGGTCTCCACTTGACATCATGCAAATGCAGTTCACTACCTAAGAAAAGAAGTGAAAAGTTTAGTTTAGGCTGTGTTACACAGCTCAAAAATGCCTGGTGGCTTTGCTTTGCCAACAGCACTCTGGATGATAATAATTCAATATATATATATATATATATATATATATACACACATATATACACATATATGTCAGGTAATTTTCTCTGTGGTACAATGTGCAACTGAGGTGAACAACATAAGGTACATGAAGCATTGCTTGAATCTTGTTTACAGAGTACTTTGCCATGATTCACAATATTTACGTTTCCATTTTCCCCACTTTAAGTTACATTTGTTGTCTCCTTGGCATTGCTCAAACTCAGTTCAATACCTAAGGAAAAAGTGAAAAATTAAGTTTAGGCTGCCTTAAATAGCTCAAACATGCCTGGCGTCATTGTGTGCTCCCGCCACATTAGGGAGAGTACTTCCTTTAATAAATGCACCTGACAGATGCCAAATTCTGCACTACAAGGTGTGACTGAAGAGAATTGAAAGGTATAAGGCACATGAAGCATTGTTTCAAATATTTATAGCAATCACAATGCAATTTATCACAATATGAACTTTTTATTTACCTTCTTTTTAAGGTATATTTGATCTATGCTTGGCATCACGCAAATAGGGTACACTACCTAAGGAAAAAAAGTGAAAAATATAGTTTGTGCTGACTTAAGTAGCTCAAGCCTGCTTAGCAACAGTGTGCTGTCTGGACAGTACTAAGAAGAGAAATATTGCCTGTCATAGTGCTATCTCTGTGGAACAAGGTGTAAGAGCAAAGACTTTACATAAATAATGCAGGCTATCAATGGTTTGAATACAGATAGAAGATACTTTTAAAAAGAGTGTAAGAAGGAAATTCTCAGAAACATTTGAATAGGGTAATTGTAACAGTAATGAAAAATGATAATGTCCAACATGATTTTTGCAAACAATTTATCATTAAGCCTTTCATAATGACAATGTGCCTTTTGGCATATATGACTAATGTATTACATATATACACAACCTAAGGTATGTCCACCTTCCCAGCCATGGCAGTAATTATACCTTATAAATCACTAGCCTATGTACGATGGGCACAGTACCTTTGTTGAAACCATCACGACTCATCACATATCCCAACTATATGATTAGGACCCTTATGTCTTCTGCAGTATACATGTAACATAAACCAACCTGTCTTGATCTTCACATTGCACTGCATCCATGTTATCCATAATTACTTGCAGTAAGAATGACTTTTACATAGGAATGCATTTCAAGACAGGATTACAACCACACATATATGCGTGGGCCTCTTAAGTGTATATCCATTCATTTTGATGTCAGCAAATGTCAGATTTCCTTGGTGTAAAGTTAGCTCTGCTTTGGCAATGTCAGTTAATACATTCAGTTGTAATTTTGTGCCTCCTGTATCCTATTGTTTCTATTCCCAGCTGTTACAAAAATATTTTAACATTGAGTAAGTCCTGAAATGAGTATACCTCAGAACTGAACAATCTTTCACCTTCCAAAGTAATAGACAGTCCATTATTGAACACTGGAAACTGTGACAACAGGTAGAACATCACACATGGGACAACTCAATGCCATATTTCACACCTTTACTGCTATCTGCTGTAAGTAATGCCAGTGTGCCTGCCAAGGGGTCCATCGGCTTACAATGCTCAAATGCAGTTGTAAAGGCTGTGCATGTTTGCGCAATACCAGTAACATGTGAGATCTGAATTAGGTGCCAATTTAGACATAGCTTTTAAGCATGACTTCTGCAGACATGGCTGGCAATGGAAAGAATGATGCTAAATTTAGAGCAAAACGGTGGGGTGTTAAGGAGTCCAAGATATTTTTGGAACTCTTCATGAAGCACTACAGCCTTAGGCTACTTTGGGGGGATTATACCAGATCTCAGTATAAGGCTGAGGCTTGGAATAGCTTAGCCAAGACTGACTTCGCTGTATTTGGCATTCCATGCAATGGGGAACATTGTCTTCACCACTATAGTGCCCTTAAAAAGCATAAGCAGGACCTTCTAAGCTGATGCTGATAAGAGGCTGAATTCAGGACTGGGAGCACCCCCCAGCTGTGTAAGAGCAATGACCCATATCCTGTCTATGATATGCAGTAATTATCTAGCCAGCCAATGACAATGACCCATATCCTGTCTATGATATGCAGTAATTATCTAGCCAGCCAATGACAATGATCCATATCCTGTCTATGATATGCAGTAATTATCTAGCCAGCCAATGCAGTTACTCGTTATGATTTCATATATATGTTTGTCTTCTTTTTGCTGTCTACAGATGCAGTGGAGATTGCTGCAAACCATGAGACACATGCTGCAAACCATGAGACACATGCTGCAAACCATGAGACACATACTGCAAACCATGAGAAACATGCTGCAAACCATGAGACACATGCTGCAAACCATGAGACACATGCTGCAAACCATGAGACACATGACGAGAGATTAACTCACCTCCGAGAGGCAAAGGGCACATATAAATCATGGAAGAATTAAAACCATAACATTCCTTTCACTCTCTCAAGTACTAGCATCTCAAGCAGGCATATGTCATCATTCATTTCAAGCATGCATGCCTTCCCAAATAAGTGCTGCTGGTTGCATTAGGCAATTAGAACCTCAGCTTTACTGTTTGTGGTTTAAGTACCCAGAAGAAGCATTTTCTTTATTAATTGATAATTATTTATAAAATCTTAACAATGCTGTGTCAGGAAGAATTACATTATGATAATTGTATTAAGTTAGAATGCATAAGTCCAATTTGTCATAGCGAAAGAAAGGCTGCTGTCAGTGATATTTGTTTATTTAAAACCACATAAATACCTTTCCATCATATATGGATGTTTCAAAGATGTGTAATAGTAACTTATCATAGTTGTGTATCTATTGTCAAATAAAAGTTTGTTTAAAGTATACAGTACTGTTAAATGATATGCATCTAATTATCTCACATTTTTGTCTCCTGCCACCCTTGTCTCTCTATCTATTATTTTATTGGGGGTGGGTTATAATTCACTAACAATCTGTTGTTTGCATAACTTGTTGCTGCAATTCAATCATCAACAGCATAGAGAAGTACAACTACTGGAACTCAGTCTGCCATACCTCCAAACATGGCTGCACAATCACCATGCCCTTCAGACACACAAACTGTCAGTGTGGCCTCCACAACCCCTGCTCTACATGTACAAGTATGTCAGGTATCTCTGCCCTAGGTGCTTTTGCAGTGGTACCCTGTGGGATCACTAGTAGTCATGGACATGGTTACTTTTTCACTGAGTAGGAGCTGATAGGAGTGGTAGAGGATATTACAGAGAGGGACCTCAGTGCATGTATTGGCAGTGTTGAAAGAGTCTTGCATCTCATTGCAAAGACAATGCCACGTCTACCACTGAAGGAGGCTGATGCAGCAGACAGTGATGACAGTTCTGCAGGTGAGGATTAGCTTCTCACTGTTGTCATGCTGGATGTCAGTATGTCATTGAAGTCCTGTACCTATCCCCTATCATGGTGCCCCTGACCTTTTGCCTCCATCACTATCCCTGTTTGTCTTGTATGTTCTGTATGTCTGTGGATGCTTCCTAACCTTCCCTCCCTACCTGACCCTCTCATTCTTAGGTTCATAGGTTCATAGATTAGTACTAGGCTAACTGCCCTTGTGAGCCATTTTAAGCCTAGCCAATTATCCTGAGAGACAAACCAACTGCTGCCTGTGTATGTAAGGCAACTCTTAAGCACCTTTCCCGACATTCCTGTCTCTCCCAAAAATATTTAACATAAATAAATAAATAAAATGAGCACCTACCCCCTACTCCCCCCCAAAAAAATACCCATTACTGGTGTGGGGATTCTGCAAAGTTGAAATTGAGTGTAAAATTGTACATAACCCAGCAAAATATTGAGGGGAAGTATATGGTGTTTTGTTGGAAAAGCTGATGATTTTAATTTAATGCACAGTGGCATAGTTGCTTCCATGCAAATGTGCTTAAATCTGCTGTGCTATGGGGGAATACACAGTAAATCCATTCTAAAAGCATTACTGTGGTACAGTTAATGTAATGTTTATTAAGTAACTTGATGGATTAAACTAGGAGGTACTTTGTAGCATGTTCTGATAGTTTCACTGTTTGTAGTGTGCTTTTTTGAGATAGTGTCATGAGCTCAGTTTCAACAGAATGTCAATATATAGACAGTTCATATTCCTCTTATATGTTTTATTAGAAATGTCTGTAGTTTTGTACATATAACATATTCGCTTAACATTACACTGGAGTAGTTCAGAAAGACATTTTAAAAAAAAACATTGTAGCCCCAAAAGGGAGACTTAATAAGCCAACCTTATCCTGGTTAGGTATTCCTGGCTATTGTACTCCCAAACCTCTTATTTGAACCTATAACAATCAATTTGTTGTACAGAGCAGGACAGATTAATAATGCTTTCATAAGTAAGACTAGCGCACTGCACAGATGTTCCTACATGTCTTACAAAACATATTTGTGCCATTTCTCTCTGCATCTGTCTCAAACTGTCTTTGTTCAGCATGCCTCAGGGTTACCACCTGTCCCACTTTGAGAGGGACAGTCCCTCTTTGGTCAGTTGTGTCCTGCATAAAAATTGAAAAAATGGCAAATGTCCTGAGATATTAGGACAGACATATTTCCTAGATTTAATGTAATAGTTGCATAAAACAGTTATTCTGTTTCTGAAACACCTAAATGTTATAAGAAACAGAATAAGCAACCAAAATGCTACAAGAATAAGCATTTATTTAGGCAAAAAAGTGAAGTTCTGTCCTTTGTACTGGCCATGGGTATGTTTTGCCTTGCAAAATCTGATGTTTGTACAAAAAATGTCTGACTTTGGGCATTTGAAAAGGTGGCATCCCTAGCCTGCCTTCATCCATAAATTTTCAGTGTGCTCCAGCAGTGTCTTTTTTATGTTGGGCTGTAGTAATTTCTTTGTGGTGTGGTGAGCTAATATGTGTAGAAAGTTTCTTTCAAAATATCATGGGTTCTATTCCAGTCATCAGCTAACTGTTAATGACTGTTTGTGGTTTGGTGATGTACTTGTACCTGTTGGTTACAAATTGTTGTGACGCACCAGTATCCTTCTTCATTGATAAATATTTTTGTCCTTGTCTCTTATGTCACCTGATGAAGTATCATGTCCCCTCTGCATCATTATTCTTCCACCTCTGCATTTGGGCAATGTTTGGCGCTTAGCAGCAAATGCAACTGACACCAAATGGGAGTAAAATCTTTATAGTAGTATATTTAAAATTAATTTTCATCTGCATTACATTGTTTCCCTTTGTATTGCTGGGCTAAGCTGGGTTTCGGAGTGTAGTTCGCGAGACATTTCCCCGAAAGCTACTACAGCAAAAGCAAAAGGCTGCAACATCACTTCACCAAAGAGCAGTGTGGGTGAAAAGCAGAAACACTACAGTGCTGTACACCAACGAGTAAACAGGTACATGCGATGATCCATAACTACCATGGCTGTCTCTACTGTTAGAATACAGCCAGGCAGCATTTGTTAGGGATTGTTACATGTGCCCATTTACTTGTCGGTGTACAATGCCATTGCATTTCTGCTTTTTGGCCACACCACTCTATGGTGAAGTGGTGCTGCAGCCTTTTGTTTTCAACGTAGTAGCTCACGGGAGAAGTGTTTCATACCCCACATGCTAGAACCTGTGCTAAGCTATGTTTATTTAATTTAATGTAAATTAAACAAGATGAATATCTGGATGTACTGCTTGGTGCTCAATAGAGTAGTAAATTTGATTACATACAGTCATTTTTGATGAAATCAGCTGTCGACTATTAGCTGTATCATAAATATACATTTATACATAGTGTGCTAAGGCAACACTCAACTCTGAATTACTTAATGGAATGCCAAAATGCTTGTATACATATGGGTGACAACACATGTCATTATGCTTTGTCTGACTCCTGTTATAGTACATATTGGCTAACCCCATTACTTAGCACAACATTATCCTGCTGCTACACTATTCTGTCTGCTATCGATTGTGAATGCTGTCTTAAAAAGATCTTTGCATGCAACTCAGCACAGAGCAACACAAAGTACTATGAACTACTATTGTAAGGTCATCACATTAAAGGTATGATTGCATATGCTTGACTTGGAGAGGTGTGGAGCTGTGAGTAACTAGCCTTTCACCAAAAGGTAAAGAGAATTACATTATTTTATTTCTTTCACTTCTGATTAAATATTTAAGTTGCAGAGATGGTGGTGTCCTCTGTGGTGATACTAATTTGTACTTTTCTGCTCTGTTCCATCTGACTGCATGTTTTAGTTTGTTCTGGGACCTTATTCTTGCATTTTAATGAGCAGTCATGGGAAAATTGTGTTTCTGCATTATTCTACACTTCTTTTTTCACAATTGGAATTACTTGTAAAGGCTGTCTGTTTGCATTTTAAACCCTGTTGGGCCAAAGTCATGTAGTTTAATTCACAGGTGTGACAGAACTATGTACTACTACTAACAGATTTGTGTTTTAATCATTTGTTACTGCATTTTTCCATGGACAGTGTTACTGCAAAATTTCTCCATAGTCTGGTGACTTACTGTAGTAGAAGGTCAACAGTGAGGGAATTGTCTTTGTTCAGTTTGTGCTTCAGAAGGTTTATATTCTGCTTATCGTTTACCTGCTTGCATTCTGTGTATGTCCCATCCCCCAGTAACAAATTAAGCTAACATTTCTGAAACATTTCCAGTATTGCTTTTATTTGATAGGATACCTTTCTAGCTAGCCTATTTTCAGCAAAGAGCTACCAACACCCAGTGTCTTTTATCCAAGATCTGGAGAGCTGTGGAACTCTTGAGTAGCTAGCTTTTCATCAAAAAGAAAGATAATTAAATTAGTTTTATTATTTTAATTGTGCTTACATATTTAAGGGCACTTATAGTGACCACATAGTGATACTAGTTTGTACTTTTCTGCTGTGGTCCATCTGATTGATTTTTTTTATTTGTTCTGGTACCTTAGCCTTGTATTTTAATTAGCAGTCATGTTAGGATTTTGTTTTTCTATTATTCTGCACTTCTATTTCTACGAGTAGAATTACTTGGAAAAGTTATCTGTTTGTATTTTAAACCCTGCTGACCCAAAGTCTTGTAGTTTAATTCACAGTTGTGGGTGAATTGCTTACTACTCCCTGATTTGTGCCTTAATCATTTATTACTGCATTGTTTCCATTAACAGTGTTACTGGTAAATTTCTGCATAGTCTGGTGCCTTAAACTGTAGTAGAGGTTCAATAGTGAGAGAGTTGTCTCTGCTCCAGTTTGTGTTTCAGAGCTTTTTACACTCTGCTTATCTTTTACCTGCTTGCATTCTGTGTCTGCCCTATTCCTACTAACAAATTAAGCTAAAGTTTCTGAAAGAGCTCCACTATTGCCTTTATTGATTGCTAGCCTCTGTAACTAGCCTGCTTGTTCCTTGAAAATTTCTCAACCCTCCCACCCTTCTGCTGTTGTTGTTTTATAAGGCTCTCTGCTCTCCACCTATTATAATTATCTGATTTCCAAAACTCCCCTCCCCTCTTTCATTGTTATTGACTGTTGTGTATGTACTCTTTCCACCCATTTTCCATAGATACCTCACACTGAGTCCCCACCCATCAAACCAGTATTGGTCTTGAGTAAACCTCCTTTACTACATACTGCTCCTCTTCATTTTCCTGGAGCTCAGCAAAGCTTGTCACCCTAGTCAGCATTTCATAATCTTTTACTTCTATCTAGTACCTCCCAGGCAAAGCTAAGTACCTTTGATTGCTAAATTGCACTGAAATTATTCTGAGTGATCACTTTTGTTTCCTGTTTTTATGTATGCATTTCCCTGAATTAAAAAAAATGCTCTTCCTGCCACTGTTGCTGTCTTGAAATTAACTTTACCAAGGGATTTATTGCTAGTTGTTTTGGTGGTCTGTGTTAGCACTGTAATAGTGGATCTCTTCTACTGTGTTTTTACATCAGGAGAACTGAGTTTATTCATCTTGTGGCAGGATGTGTTTATCTTGTGTATCTGAGTTGGGAAATATACAACAGGACCCATAATGTAGGTATTTTATTAGCTAGAGGACTCATTATTTAGTTGTCATTTTTTTGTGCTACAATTAATTTTGCCTGCTTGTATGGGTTAGCAGGTACTTGTACAGTAGCAAAAACTTAGAAAGCAAATTCTTTCTGTAGAACAGTCCATAAAATTGTAACTTGTAAAGTGGGAATATAGAACAAATACCTTGTGTACTGACAAGCTCAGAGCAGCTAGCTGGGCATCGAATAGCAATACCTACAGATTTAGTAGAATTCAGTATTTGCAAACATTAAAGTTAGTAGAATTTAGGACTGTGTAGCATAATCTGCCCCAAGAAAGGACCATTATTAGTCTGCATAAACAAAGCCTGCTTAATAGCCATCTAAACCCAATACACCACCCCTTATAGCTCACAAGTCAAAGGACTGAACAGTATGGACATGCAATTTCCTAACTTCAGTGTAGCCAACTTAGTGGATATGGGCATCTTCAGACAATGTAGCAATTATCTCATATTTACTTAGAAACACTTACTCCTTAAAAATTGGGCACAGTATGCAAGATGCATACTTACACAATGAAGCTAGAGGCTAAATTGTCACATACAAGTACAAATCAGGTTGCCAAAACCACACACACAACACCCAACTCACGTAGCACACAATGCACATGCATAGACAAATGTATGCTGACGCAGTTGAAAGCAATCTTTCTAAACAGCAAATATCACGTAGATGACCAGTTGTCAAAGCTATGCCTCAGCAACCCCAAAGGCACTCAGAGAAAGCAACACCTAACAGCACACATACTGTCACTCTTAGTGGAGCCCCAAACACTAAGACCCTAAGGCAAGCAAACAAACTTCCCAGGGCTCTCATCACAGGGGACTCAATTGTATGATAAACGGAAGCACCTATAACTAGGCTGAAGGAGAAGATAACTGTTAGTTGCTTACTAGAGGCAGGGTTCACCAAATCATGCATGCGCTGAAGTCATTACTCCACAGGTACCAGTATGATTCCATCCTACTCCATGCAGGTGTAAATGACCTGAGCTGTACCTCCCTGGACTATATGAAGAGATACATTATGGACCTTTCAGACTACATGTCTCAGGTTGGTATAAACTTAACAGTGAGCAGCATATTGTCATCCCCGAGGATGATACCACACTATGAAAAAAAAAAGATTGATTTCAACAACTGGTTGTCTTTTTGGCATCATTCTAAGAAGATCCAATATTTATCAGCTTGAGGGACATGGTCAACAGACCACATTGCTTTGCCAGGGATGGTCTGCATCTTTCTCCTCTAGGTTTTCAAATATTGGCTAAAACTTAATCCACCTACATATTGCCTTTTTTAGGCAATGCCAAATTGGCAAACCTAGAAACATAGCAAAATCAACTCAACAGTACCTCAGGGTGTTACTGCTCAAAGTCAGGAGCCTAAATAAAAATATGCTCCCTCCAAGCCTTCTTCACACTTGAGAATATAGATATCTGTCCAGCTATGGAGATGTTGATTTAAAGTGGCAGAATGTACCCTGGCAGTGCAAGTTTTCAGTGCCTTCCACACTTTAGACCAGCAGCTGCACAGACAATGGCTGAAGGTGGAGGTGTCTCAGTATACATTAGTAACAAGTATACCTCTAGGGTGCTTAAACAGGATGATGTGCTGGAGTGCCTCAACATGCAGATCACCACAGACAAAATCCTGCATCATATCTTAGCCAGCTATAGGTCACCCTCCATGTTCCAAAAAGGCTTATAATGCATACTTGGACTTACTGTAGACACTTACCATCCAACCTATCATACCTTTGTCCACCCACACCACCTTAGTAATGGATGCTAACCCTAACCCTATCACTACCCCTACCCCAACCCTAACCCTATAACCCTACACCATAATGCCATTAAAACTTTCCTCTAACACTGGCACTACTCAAGACAAACTCAGGCACACAGACATTCACAAACACACGCAAACAGCACTACATCTATCCCCTAACCTGACCATGACCCTTACCAAAAAAGATACAAACTCACACACAAAGACACAACACCCATTCTTCACTCATCCCAACCCTAACCCTAACTCTGATACATACACAAACATAAGTTCATTCAAATGCAGAGGAATACATTCATTCAAATGCAGGGGAAACACATCCTTGTATGTTATGAATGCACATGATGCATTCACCCCATAATGTATCTTCCATCCTTGAGAAGTATTATCTGATGCATACCTCTCAACTGTACACATTTTCACAGGATGTCCAGATTTTTGCCTCATATTTTTGGTCTGTTCCTTATAAAATCTGTGGTATGCTAGCAAATCATTGAAGACTAAAGTCACTAAATAATACTAAATAATGACAGACATTTGAGTTTCAGATTTTATATCATTCAAAAAATACATAATAATGCAAAACCTGTTACTCTAGCAAATTTCTAAATTTATGAGAGCAATATTTAAATTCTGTCCCTATTTGTGAGCCATTGCCCCCTGCTCTTTCTGGCTTTGTCTTGATTTCTTGCACTAAAAGGTTGAGAGGTATGATCTGATGTCAGCCATTTAATTAGCATTATATCACATCCCCGCTCCCTATTCTTACAATGCAGCTTTATGTCCCAATCCACATCCTTTATCAGCATGTCTGTTATTATTTGTTTGCATACCTGCTGGATTGATAGTCACATCAATTATCGTTACATCAGTCTTGCAGGATTTATGTTCATGATGCTTCTTATACTATTTCATCACATTTGCCAGTGAAATACGAGTAGGTTCACAGGTTACTACTAGGCTAACTGCCCTTGTGGGCCATTTTAAGCCTAGCCAATTACCCCATGTGAGAGTCAAACCCTGCACCTTGTGTTTGTAAGGTGAACACCTTAACCATAATGCCAACCTCCCTAAATATTTCCCCACTACAACATGACTATATTGTACAGCATTTTTGTGTACCTATTCCCCATTTCACTTCCTCATTCAATGTCGTGTCCCTCTTTCCCACTGTGTGGGCTACAGTGTGTGCCCATATCTGATTGCCTATATGCAATCTGTTTTGTTTACATTGTGTTTCGCTGCAAGCAAGCATCTTTCCATGGCTACAAACACTATTGCTGGCCACAGAAAGATGCTTGCATCCATTTATGGGCAGTATGTATATTCGATTAGCACTGCTGCTCATTGGACTAATGTGCTTACTTTGTGTAGGCATTAAGCAATGTCTACATAATTGGTAATGAATCCCAGGGAATACCTTTGGGTCTTGGTAATGTACAAGACTGCTTCTTTATCAGCACCAAATACATCCTAGCCAAACCTCTCTTTAACTTTTTCAGTTTCATGCTGTCCACAGTATATGTCTTTGATGCCAGGAAACTTACCATAGTTATGCCACTGCTTAAGAGAAGCTCTACCACTAATCCACACAATTATACTTATTAGACTCACAAGTATTATATTTGGAGTTATATGGTGTATCTTATTTGAATTAAATATCTTGACATAGACAATCTCCTAGCAATTGACCCTAATCAGTTTGACTTTGTCACCTAAACCTGCTTAACTATTTCAAGACTGTCACCCAAGCTGTGGACAATAGTCATTCTGTACATTCCACCTATTTTAACCTTGTCGTAGCATTTGATACAATCTCCCAGGATGGCATTTATGATGAGCTAATGCAACTTGACAAAAACCCTTATTTTGACTTCTGGTACCCAACTGGCTTTCAGGAAGAACTGCCATATTGAAGTAGTTGGTACTTCCTCTTGGCATAATGCTGCTATTGGTCTCTTGCAGGGTTCAGTCTTAGGTTTCCTCCTTAATTGGGATCTACTTTGCCTTTATACAACTCTCAGTTCAAAGCGTATGGCCAACTAGGTTTGCTGATGATTGCAAGATACTATATGTATCCTATTGCCACCACCATGACATCTTTCTTTTAACCTACTCCACTGACTACTCAGTCAGAGTTCAGTAGACCTTCTAACCTTGTTAGATCCCCAAACATCTAGTACTAGACAGAAACACCATCTCCAAAATAGATCTATCCACCAGCAACTCAAACAGCTCAAACATCACTTATCTACTAAATCAAAATGCACTTGGCTTATTGAAATGGTGAAGTACACCATTCTCCTCCATATGAATGACACCATATTCTATTACAGCCTCCTTTGCTTACCAGTGTTTTTTTTTTCATTTTATATTGTTCTTCCATATAATATTTCTATGGTCATTATTTCTGCAACTGCCCTCTAGGTTCATAGGTTCATAGGTTGGTACTAGGCTATCGGCCCTAGGGCCTATACAAGCCTAGCCATAACAATTCCCTGGCTATTTCTTCCCACACTATTTACTTCCCTGGACCCCTGTCTAGCAGGGTGACTGATGTGATCCCTGGGGTGAATTTCCTTTCTCCCATCCAATCATCAAGGTTCCTTTTGAAGAGGGCCAAAGAGGTGCTCTGCTTGACATGTATGGGCAGTCTATTCCAGAGTCTGGGGAGTCTCTGGGTCCGGATCCTATCCCTTCAGCATGTTTTGTTTATTGTGATGACAAGATTTAGATCCCTGGAGCGTGTGGCTCTGAGAGATTGGGATTTCTTTAAGTGTAGCATGTCCAACAGCTCTGGGATTGACATGGCCTTGTATGTTAAGCAGAGATTGCCTCGGAGTAGACGATATGCGACAGAGTATAGCTGGAATTTTTTAAGTTGGTCAGCATAGGGCATCTGCTTTAGGAATGTGATTCTTTTAGTGAGGTATTTCTGCGGCCTTTCCAGTTGTGGCAGATGTCTGGAGAGGTACATACTAAATGTGGCACTGTATTCTATAATGGGTCTAATGAGGAATGAGTACAGTGGGACAATGACCTCCTTTTTTCTGGATGTAAAGCCCTTAGTGATGAGGTGTGCCACATAGAAGAATTTCCTGACTGTTGTGGTGATGTGGTTATTGAAGGTGAGACCACTTTCCACCTGTGTCCCTAAGTCTCTTATCACACTTTCGGTGTTTAGTGTACTGCCACCTATGTGATAATTCACGGGTACATGTTTTTTTCCCAAAGGGGATAACTATACATTTCTTAGCATTGAGCTTGAGCCCATGGCTCTGGCACCAAGCATCTGTTTCTGTAAGGCCCTTTTGTAGAGTATCCACATAATTTGGGGATTCAATAATGGCTTCCAGTTTGCAGTCATCTGCGAACTTTGTTAGCCAGAGTCCCTTAGTGTTGGCCTGTACTTCAGAGAAGTAGATGCCAGACAAGAGAGTCCCAGGACTGAACCCTGAGGTACTCCACTTGTCAGTTGTCTGGAGCTGAATTTGGAGTCAGCTACTTTTACAGTGTGGGTTCTGTCAGTAAGCCAGTTGGCAATCTCTAATTAAAATTATTTCATTATAATGTCAATGCGTCATTGTATAAATATTTTCTAATTCTGATTTAAACAGAATTTTGGTTTACTGCCTTTCCTGTTTGGTACATGACTGAAAAGAGTCTTCTGACCAGCCCATCCACCTTGTTAACTAATTTAACTAAAACAAAGGAAAAAAAATAGCATTCATCACCTCTCATGGAAATTCAGGCACTACAACATGGAATTCAGTATGCCAACTCCTTGTGTAGTAATCATAATTTCACACTAAATACTAAACATGCATTCTGCTTTTAGATAATAAAAAGAAATTCCTCAGCTCATACCACATCATCGACACCCCCCCCAAATCGACAGAAGTTACGCCCCCCTTCAAACCAACAAAGTCAACAGAGACCTGGCCACCTATATTTACAACATGCTATCATTTGACATTCATGTCTGTATCACAGTTCACAAATCATTCTACTTAGCCAAGCTACTCTCCAAAGGCATTTCTTCTAAACACAAAAAAGTCACAGTACCCCTACAACTCATCGCTTACCAGAACCATCATTTAATATAATGTCTCCTTCAGCATATACCTCTCTAAGCATCTTGCCCAGCACAAACAACCATAAAGAGTCTTGATAAAGAACATCTGAGGACTTTAGTCTCTTATCTGCTCAGATAATGTGTATACCACCTCCCTGCACCTGCTCTCATGCAGAATTATTTTTGAGGACATATGCTTAGCCTTTTGTGGGAAGAAAGGCCTTTTGCTATTTAGTGTCCTTCATTTTGCAAACATGGACTCCTCAAATACATACAACAAGGACTTTAATCTCCAGCAGTAAATATGTCAGATTGGCTGGTAGAACACATTCCTAATATAATACAATACAACTCACCTTTACAAAAAAAAGTAGCACCCTAAGCCACTTTTAAGGTGAGCCTCTACAATTGGAGGAGTTTTCATTAATTTTCCCTGGAATAACCTGTTCAGCTCTCCTCAGAAAGGCAGTGAGTCCATCTGAAATATGAAAAGTTTGGGTTATATTGTCATATATGGCTAGATTTACATATGTTTTTTCATGCCTATTTCCCTACTATTTACCGATGAACCTAGAAACATATAGGAAAAAAGATGGCAAAATAAAATAAAACGCACTTCTAATTTTTTTTTTTTTGTAACTTGTACAGCCCCATATATATATTGCCTGCTTTTAGCAATAGCCTGGAAGATTTATAGAAGATGCAACACTTTGCTTATGCCTGAACTTGGTCTGGTTAATGAACCAAACACATTAAGAGTCCATTACACTGTATACTGTAATGTAACATTTTCAAATTACTTTAGAAATTTACTGGCACATAGCATGTTCTGTTAACATGATGCAGTTTAGCATTTTATGTTACTCACAGACATGTGACGAAATAATTACACATTTATACAGCTGAGAATCAGATTCTTCACAGTTTAATATTGCAGGAAATGACAAATGCTCTACATAGTATAATGTGCAAACTACTGCAAAGGTAAACATAATCTAGCATCTCTGCCATACCCAAAATCCTGTTAGCTGTGAATTGTGTTATAACCTCCATTTAGGTTTCATCGGGTAGGGGACAGTTCATGTCTTAAGTTGTAGGTTATAAATATTTATTGGACCAGCATCAATAGATCATTAAACAATACATTTGTTATTACTTTTTATTAATGGAAATGTGCTTGAAATAACTAAATACACTTTTTCTTTCTTTTTATTTATTTATTTATTTTTATCGAAGAGGCAATCCCCTGTGGACCTTTTATTTGGGATCACGCCACCATATGCTGCATAACTTATATATTCCAACTACAAGATAACTTAAAATGAAGAGGAGGGACAATTGTGCAAACAAATGAATCACTACTGATGCACACTTAGAAACTGCACAAACAGTGATTTCCTATGCAAGACAGTGATTAGGGAGTTCAACATGTGCACTGAACTCAACCAGTAAGAATGTATTCCAGTTTGCACTTGATAGCTTGTAACAAAGATTAAAATGTAACTCTTTATAACCATTCTCGTAATTTGATAAAATGTAACTGTACCTTACTTATTATAATAGCAGCAGAGTTATACAAATAACCTTTGAGTGACTTCTTTCATTGTATACAAAGGATGCAGTATAAATGTTTTCCAGGTACGTGGTGCTGATATTTACATGTTCATGCTGATGTAAATAACAACTGCATTCAAAATGTTGGTAAATTAAGAAGTGTCCTACCTCAGTTTTATTCAATGCTTGGTAAATAGATAAGACCCATTTTTAAAAATAGTTGTTTTCAGGAATAGGTTGAGAACACTAATTTCCATAACTAACTTGTATGCAAAATAAGAGTTTACAACTTTGTGACTCAAACTGTTGAGTCTTAATATGCTTATTAGCAGAGAAATATCTTAATAAACTGTACTGTCTTGATGTAGTGTCCTGCTAGTTGGACAGATAATAACTTTGAAATATGTACTGACTTCTTGTCAATCAGAACTGTTTCAGCATAAATTAATTCTAAAGCTACGCATGGTATTTGAAATTGTGCCTTTGACCTAATGTGTGCAAGAAATCAAAGTCAAGGGATAATATTCTAAAATAGCTATCAATGTTTTACATGCACAATGTGGTTTCTCAAAATTTATGTACAATTAAGTGTTTTCCCCCTCAGTACTTTTTATGTTTGGCAATTTATAGTGACTTAACGAAAACCATTGATTTTCTGTATTTAATTGCCTTATCTGACAGTGAAAATAAAATGGTTTTATTTTTCTTAATATTTTGTCAGCATAGCCTTAGCATTTATTTTTTAGCTGGTTCCAAAGAAGTATTATGAGCCTGCTATAAATTCATAACATGTCAAGGAAATTCCAAAAGTAAAAGTGCTGATAGCGTTGCATAACGAGATAATATTTCAGTAGGTTAGCACAGCCTTTAAAAACTCATTTGCAGCTTTACAGTGACAAATTAGCCCTTGCATGCTAATTTTTTTTGGGTAATGCTTCTGTATGAAAAGTCATGCACAAATGATGATGTAACACAGTAGCTGTTATGACGACCAAGCCTTCGAAGCAGCAACATGATAGCACTCATTGCCCAGTTATAGAAAATCTTGGCCTTGTATAGTCTTTCACACTGAACTGACATCTATCAACATAATCTAATATCCTTTGTTTAGCATTTTGTTGGAAGTTCTCACTTCCTTGCATGTCTCAGATGAAATTCAGTGTTTACCTTTACATGTTCGAAGGTCAAATCTTCGAACCTGCTGCTGCGAACTGCAAACCACGAAATTCCACAATCTTGAAAACCGAAGTGCCGAATTACGAAATGTCACCCACTTTTTGACCCATAGTAGCACTTATTTCAGTTGTGGTGCATTTCAAAATGTTGAAATTTGATTATTTTATGACATTTTGGGAATTCGGCATTACGGAATTCGCATATATGGTTTGCGGATGTGCATGCATGACCATTTGACCTTCAAACATGTAAAGGTAAACTGAAATTCAGTTCTGTACCCTAGCAAGTAATTTAGGTCTAAGTAAAATGTAATGCATAGAGTACAATAATTGCTTTCTTAATCTGGGAAATAATTAACTTGTTAAGTACCTTTCTGATATAAGGTCCTTCGCAAAGTTTGTTATGCTAAAATCTAATGTTAGCACACAAACAGTAACAGTCACAGAATACTGGTGGAAAAAGCAAACAGCTTTAAAAGCTATAATGTACTTCAAGCTACCACACTTCTTTCCTGTGCAAGGTAGGATGGAGTGTACCACATTGTTTAAAGATGTGACTGAATCAGATACACTTCACTTCTCAGCGCTGTATGTGAGGCAGCTGTAAGTGTGCCACATCAGTCAAAGCTATAAACAGCTTTGTGCTGCTGTTGTTTTTTTTTGCTGTCTTAGAATATTGGAGGAGCTAAAGTACAAAGTAGTATAACGACATGTGCGACACAACTTATTTTGTTAACAGCTTTCAGAGCTTACTCGCCTACTGTTTTCTTTTCTCTCTCACTCTTTCTATCACACACGTGAGCTCCTTTCTCTATCTGTGTATCAGTCTATCTATCTGTCTGCCAGTCTGTCTATATATATCTATCTAGTTTTGTCTCTTTCCCTGCATCTAGTAGTATATTCATCAGATAATGCTTTCAGAATGTTTTTAATTGCTTTTGGCATAATGTTCATATATTGCCTTAATCCTTTTATAACATTTACTGCTAGTTTGATGACAATCATAGGTGTCTAATGAGTTAAATGCATTTTGCTACCTGAAGTGAAGAATTTAACAAGACTGCATATCCTTAAAAATCCTAGGATAAAAGCAAAATAATTCTAATTCATTATTCCCTATCCCATTTAAGCTTATTAATTTTGAACAGTACTCTATTCTTTTATGAAAAAAGGTTTTGTTATGAGTAAAGAATCATTGACGTACAGCAATGACTATAAGCCTTAGAAAATACCTTCTCACTTCCATTTTACCAAATGTTTAATATAAAGCCACAGATTATCTCCTGAAGGATTTTATTTATTTAATTATAACAACTTTTATAAGAGAAAATTTATTTTATGAATTGCTTCCCATTTTATCCAAAAGACTACTCCTGAAGAAACAGGATTATAACTTGTTTTCTTTTAGATAATTCTGCATGTATGATAATCATTTTTTTCCAGGAATGTTGCTATTATAAATACCCCTATCTTTTTCCCCACTTATACTGAGTGACATGTTATTAGTTATGCAAAATATCAGTCAGGTTATATGCCATTTTCTGAAATGAAAGGACCTCAGACAAAAAAAAAATTGGAACACAGGATTAGAAATATTAATTTGTTGCTCAGAAGTTGGTAAAGTAAAAACAAAAGGCTAGCACTTTCCTGTTTTTTTTTTTGTAAAAAAGTACATTTTTTTGTTTTCTAAAAATTGTTTTTGTTTCATAAGAAGTGGTGACCATATGAGTGAAATTAATAAAAAAAAAACTAGGGTAAGATGGGTATAACCTCTTTGTGTGATTTTGTATGTGCGTGTCTGTGTCTATGTGTGTGTGTGTGTGTGTGTGTGTTTGTGCGTGTATGTGTTTTATTGGCTTTCCCTTTAATAAAAACAATGGTTTCACAAAAGTTGGCTTCAAATGTGATGACCAATTTTTTTTAGAAATGATTTCAGTTTGTCCTAAATCAAAGATCAACTACACCTTCAAAAAGGTGAAATTGTGAAATGTCATGATTTGAAATACTGAGATGTGAAGAACTGAGTTGTTTACTAAACACTTTTTTGTAAGGATTGATTCTAGACCTCCGTTCTAAATTAACCTTTGTTAAGCTCACCTGGCTGCAATCACTATGAATGACATAAGGCTGCATAGCATAACATGCAGCCTGATTCTCAGCTGTCAATCAGCTCTCAAAGATATCTGTGTTGCATCCTCACCTGCACAATACACTTACTACAATGTGTTACCAAATACATGTTTTCAGTTATTAGCAGAAACAGCATTGACAAAAATGTGTGCTGCTTTGCCTGTACTGTATTGTTTGAATTTATTATATGAATTAATTTATATTTATTTGCAGGAACAGTGATAACACGTGACTAAAATGAAGAAAATTATCAGTATTCATATAAGCATTTGTTTTTTGTCAGCCTTGTTGTCATTCTGGTTGCATATTAAAAATCTGTAAGAAACATAAAAAGCAAATCTTTGTAGTATCATAAGCCTGTTACATTATTTTTGAGCTGACACATAAAGATCTTAAACTGCTATGTTTAATTCTACAAAAGAAAAAAAAAAATAAAATGAAAACATTAGCATATGTATTATGTGACAGGAGAAAGTTTCAGTTAGTTGTAGGTTAAAACATGACTTTTGTAATACAGATAGCACAGATACAATTGCATGTATGTGTCTTTCAGCTTTTCCCGGTTAGGGGTCGCCACAGCGGAAATCCGGTCCGCTAATGATTGGTAGTTGATTTTTACGTTCTGAGTTACCAGCCCTGACACACAACCTTCAACAAAGGTATGCCCATTCACGCATGTCTCCACGCAGAAGACGGTCTCTCTGAGAATCGAACCGGACAGCGTCTTACTGTGAGGCGACAATGCTACTGCAGCACCACCACCACGGGTTTATAGCACAGATACAATAACGTTGGTAAATAAATGCCTGATTATAGGGTGTGCAGTCTTTTCTGAAAGCATCTGCAAGTGGATGTGGTTCAGGAACAGAGCTCCCCTTTCTGTGAGACTTGAAATATCAAACCCATTTCTTTGAATGCACGTTCATAAAAGTTTTTTTTTTTTTTTTTTTTTACATGGAAGCAAACCCTTCAGCACCCCATGCAAGGAGCTTCACTATTTTACCTTACCTGAGGTCAAAGGTAACTTGAAAAAAAAAGTCAGTAGTCACACACTCAGTAAAGGACTTGATCAATCAAATCTCACTAAAAAGGCAAGTTAAGCATGTGAAATGATAAATCTATAATTACATGAGGAGATTTTAGCCACTTTGTGAATATTCATTTGATACACACCCAGTGCATTTCAGTTTTGTTGTATGCAAACTTGCCTTTCCACTGAAATAAACAAACTGCCCTTCATCATCTTCATCTCCCATGTCTCTAAATAATCTTGCTAATAAAGATCTACCCCAAATAATCCAATCAACCCATATTTACTTTTTAAATCTCCAATAAAGAATAGTTACTCTCCAAATAGAGAAAAGTGTTTTGACTTAGAAGTTTGCCTTGCCCTGCAAATTATTTGCATATGGTTTTATTCTACCACAGTGAGTCAGGTACTGTCCCATGATAGAAAATGTAATACTCCAAGAAATGACATATTTTGCATCTATATTATTAGTTCACACACTTGCAGGCTGATCATTTATATCTCTAAACCAAGAATCTTCAGACTGAAAGCTCTCAGATGACATTCAGAAATCAAAGCAGCATAATTCTGAGTGAAAGAAACTAGGTCACTAATTTTCAGCTGCATTGACTAGCTCTTTATTTATTTAGTTTCAAGATTGTGACCCTTGACTGCATGTGCTAGACCTCGTAAAGCTCTCATGGTCACTTGAGTTTGAAAGCCCTACTCTAAGCAACCTGAAAGCATGGTTGGTAGAAGTTGCTAGATCATAAACTTGCAGAGGCATAAATATTTCTTTTTACATTACCTGCAGAACACTAGTCCTTCCCATTGATAAAAAGTGTATATGCTTTTGTATTGATTGTATTAACTTCTTTGTCCAGTTCTAATCTGATGTACTGTTGTATTTTACTTTGCTGGAAAAACTACAACATTTATTTGGACTCATCTAGGTCAATAGATTAATGAGATAGTTTTATTTAATGAATTTAACTTAGCTCTGTATCTATTGTGCATGTTTACATTGATGGTATGTATGCATGTATTGATTTATTTTTATAAAATTATCTTTAATACTGTACTTGTAAGTTAATATTATATTGCTTCATATCGGCTTGCATGGCAACCATACTGAACACTGAGTGAAAAAAAACATACCTGCTAAAGTTATAATTCTGCATTTTTTCAGAAACTTCGCTTCCTAAGAAGTCTGATTACTTTCTTTATCTAAAAATTAAAACAAAACCCTTTCTTCAGATTGTCTCATAAATGCGCATATTGTCATTTCCAAGATACTGTTTTCAGCATGAACAGGGTTTTTCATTCACTTTGTGAAATTACCTTCAAAGGAAATACCTCTTTGAAATATAGCAATTTTTATATGACAATAAATTATTTTATCTTAAAATTTTCAAACCTGACAACTCTTCAGCTTATGAAACTGATATTTCTCAGTGTTATGCAGCATTGTACAAGCTACAATGAGATGTTTTGTGAAGACTGATTAAAATATTTGTTGAGAAAGAAATGCAAGTTTTTACTTCTTTACTTATTACGCTGAATAATAAATTCCTATGTTAAAAACTGTGGGCAAAGCACTGAAAAGAAAGATAATTATGAGTAATTTAATAGACTGAACATAACTTTGTCATTTTTACTTTTCACCAAACACTAGAATCAAAAATATTTATTAAGCAGAGACTACATTAGACACACACATGTGCGCACTTAATTGATTTGTCTTTTTTCAGATATCAGAGCATAATTGCAGTGCCGATGCACTACAGTCCTTTAATATGCCTGCAGTAATACATGCTGGAGGGTTAAATTGATAAATAACTTTCCTGTTGCCTTATGACTGATAATAAAAAGGTTAAGAACTAAACTATCTCTCAACAAGTCTGAGATAATGTAACTGTGTTATATGTCATCTTGTTTTATCTCTTTTAGTATACATTTCAATGGGCTTCAAAACATCAGGTCTCAGACTTCACAAATACCTTTTGGATAGACAACTGATAGTAATTTTTTATTTATTTGGTATAAAAGTTCACTGCAGTTTTTGCAGTTGTAAAAGTGAAGTGTTTTAATTTTCACTGTTGGTGAACGATCAGTGTATGATCTTGCTGAAAAAGTTAATAATTCATTAACTACTGACATGACTGCCAACAACTGCACTGAGAAATGTAGAGGTCTTTGTGACTTTACTGCATAAGATTACAAAAACTCTGTTGATTTGGTTCAGCAGTTGTACTTGTGCAATAGACATCCATATGTGTGTGTGTGTGTGTGTGTGTGTGTGTGTGTGTGTGTGTGTGTGTGTGTGTGTGTGTATACCTACACAGAGATATACGCAGTTATGT
>NC_056742.1:475234094-475252049 GCF_019279795.1 Protopterus annectens
TGTGTGTGTGTGTGTGTGTGTGTATGTTATATACATACCATAGGAGCATGTCATTTAACATGAATATGTATCTGTTATATAATACAACATATTTCCAATAATGTTTGTGGTTTTCCTGTGATACCCACACAGTCATGGAGTATTGCTACAATGCATACTGTTCTACATATATGTATTATATGTGTGTGCGTGTGCGTGTGTGTGTGTGTGTGTGTGTGTGTGTGTGTGTGTGTGTGTGTGTGTGTGTGTTTGTGTGTGTGTGTAGGTGTGTGGGTGTGGGTTTATGTGTGCATGTGTATGTTTGTTATACATGCCATAGGGACCTGTCATTTAACGTGAATGTGTATCTGTTATATAATACTACATATTTCCATTGATGTTTGTGGTTTTCATGTACCTTGCTGGCTACAGTGACATGAATACATCATGCATGTGTTGTACATGCAGCTGTCTGTCACATTTTGTCTGCATGTGTCTGTATTTTTGTTGCATATTATGTCCACATCTGTTATGTTATTCTGAATGGCTGTGGACTGTCATATATACTGTGGCAAAGTACATGTGGTGCGGTTTCATATTATGTGCAGGGCACAGACACATGTTATACTATCTGTAACCGCACAGAGACATGAGTAATACTTTGCGTAACAGTAAAAGGAAAGTGTGACACTATACCTTACAGGACAGGAACATGTGCCTACTATGTGTATTGAATGGTCTGTTCTTTGACTTTGCTTGACAAGATCAGTACCGTACAGCTGTGCATACCAACAGCAGTGACTTTAGCAACAGCATTTCAGCTCTGACTTGTATAAGTTCAGTCACATGGCTTTATAAGGAGTACCTGCCAGGCAAGATTTTAGGAATGTTGGTACCTTACTATTTTGCTATGAAATTATATTTGCACAAAAATATGTGTTCATTATGGTGATGAGGTAACATAAAGTCTGTATGTTGTCATAATTTGTTAGGGAATTAAGATATATAGATCCTGTATAATCACATGTCATAACATTAGGCAGTTTAGAAACTGTTGCTAAATATGGGGGATACCCAGAATATCTTTGAGGAAGAGCATGAGATATATATATGATGAGTGTAGTCTGTGTAGGCATTACTTTTTGTTACACATGCAGGCACGAATGAGGTGTGAATACAATACTTGGAAATATCAGCCAACCTTACATTGTATGCAATTGCTTACATTGTTAATCTGGAGGCCTAGATACTGAACATGTGTCATGTATGTTACTGCCATTGCAGTGTCATGTTTCAATAAGCTGACTGTACCTTCCTGATTTCCCACAAGCCTTGTGGCTCACCCATATATTTTGTGCATTGCACTTATGTTTGACTTTGAAGGTATGACTAATTATGGGTGAATGTCACAGGTGTGCAGCCAGCTATAGGGATGGACTTTGCAGATTCTATACACTTTTTTTAAATAAATAGTCATGTTACTGGCATTGTGGATTTCTGTGCCATCTGGTATTTTCATTGAAACTATTATGATATACCCTTATGTTATTTCAGCAACTTTATTTCTTCTCTGTAGAGATCAGGATTACCACTTGTCCGTCTTTATGCAAGCAGCCCTTGTTTTGTCATTTGTGTCCTGTGTATGTGTGCGTGTGTGTGTGTGTGTGTGTGTGTGTGTGTGTGTGTGTGTGTGTGTGTGTGTGTGTGTGTGTGTGTGTGTGTGTGTGTGTGTGTGTGTGTGTGTGTGTGTGTGTGTGTGTGTGTGTGTGTGTGTGTGTGTGTGTGTGTGTGTGTGTGCGCGTGTTGCGGGTGCATAAAAATAAGTTTCTACCTATAGTTGCATAAAAACTATTTTGCATCTGAAACACCTTAATATTATATAAAACAGTAAAAACAGCAAACATTCCACAACAGTGAGCTTTCATTGTGGAAGAAAAATAGAGTCCTGATTTTTGCAATGATTGCAGGTATAGTTTTTCTACAGCAAAATACTGTGTTTCATAAAAATTTCCAACTTTGGGCATTTAAAAAGGTAGCAGACCTAATGACAATATTGACTGAAACCCTAAACCCACCTTTTATAGCTCAAACTTCAGACCTAAACTATTAGCTCAGAGGGGCACTCTTAAGCAGAGATGAATGGACATAACACTTGTAACAAAATAAGTGAATTACATTCCTAAATATCCAACTGCAAACCAGATATACTGGTTATTCCTGAACAGTGGCTAAAAATGATGTTGGTTATAAATCCCTGGTGTATAACATCCTTAGGCTCAACAGGATATAAAAAAAATTAGGAGGGTTATAGTTATGATACCAAACCAGTTACAGTAATGACAATAATGATTGAAAAAATGCCAAAAAGGGAGAAAAACAGCCGTGGTAGTTCTCTTTAAAAAGGCATATTGAAAAACAATATTCATAGGACTATCATTCAGAACTAGAAGGTGATAACTTTATAATCTCAACCATGTTCAGATCTGAGTAATAAGCAAAACTATACAGTTTACTTTTTTCAAATAATTTTATTAATTTTCACATATTTACAATATGTGCATATAAAGAAGGAAGGACATTTTTACATAACAACAGACATTTTTCAAATCATCAAAAACAGACTTCAAAATTGTTTTCATTATATTTAATTATTATTGCCTGCAATATTTCCCAACAAGAAAGATTTATAATACCTGTTTCAGATCTTAACTTCTTTTTTTATTACATAGAATTGTGGTAAATTCTATGAAATTACTGAATAATGGAATTGAAGCAGATTTCTATTTTCTAGCAATTACCTTTCTAGTCCAGTTTAAATAGTTTAAGTAATAGTACCTGGGTAACAATATTTAGTGTTCTGATAAAACTGTTTGAGTTGAGAAAAGTTAGTAGATTTTTATTTTTATTTATTTTACATTTGTTAACCAGATTAGTCTGACTGAACCTAGTGGCTCATTTTCAGCGGAGACCCGGTGAGAAAAGCTCCACAGTAAGATACAATTTAATAGCATAAGAGATACAATTTAATAACATAAGAGAATACGATTAGATGCAAAGTCGATAAGCATTCACCAACTACATACAATATGAGTATAGTTTTACAATGGTAAGATGATGATGAGCATATGCTAAGAGTATAGCATTAATCCAATACAAGAGAAATGCATAAATAGTTCTACATCCATGCAAACAAGTAGTAAGGTTTCAATATTGTAGAGAGTATAGGGGCAGAGTGAGGCAGAAGAGAGATGAGTAAAAGGAGGTAGAAAGGCTAAGAAAGGATTTTAGTAAATACAAAATTCCCCCAATGCTGTGGTGAACTGTCTTAAAAAATGAAAACAAAAGTTTTGTTATAAGAACAAAAAGAACATAAAAAGGCTATTGTGTACCAGTAAACAAAACGGTAATCCAATAAAGGGGCATAAAGGCACATTCATGTGTGGCAATTGTAATATTTGCACACTGATAGATAGTAGCAATCAGTTTGTACATCCAGTTACTAACAAAAAGTATATCTTCAATGTTAAAGCAACTTGTATAACTTATAATGTAATTTATTTGGCAACTTGTAAAGTTTGCCCATCTTTCTATATAGGAAAGACTAATCAGATGCTTAAGAAAAGAATACAAAGACATCAAAGGGACATTATTAATAAAGATATGCACAATACATAACAGTTGTTATGTATTTCTGGAATTTTGCCTGCATATAGTCATTTATTGATACATTGCATACCCTCAAGGATGTCTGTGTGGTTATGCTCCATGTCTAGCTCTACTTTCTTATTGAAATGGTGTTTACGAAATTACGAAAGTAACAAAAGCTTGTATATTTACATATCAGGTGAAAAACCGTAATGATCAGTTTACGATATTTTCTAGTGTTTGTGGATTAACTGCTTTTTTAAGATTTGCTGAACAACCATGTCTGCTTTATTAAGGAATATAATCCCTTTGAAAAGTCTTTATGAAGGGAAGAGGTTTTACTACATTTGGATGTAAACAGACATGACAATTCACTGCAATCTGCCTGCTTGCTATCCACTCAAGTTTATTTCAATTTTTGCATTTTTTGATTGGATGTGAGTGTTGCTTGATTTGCATATCATGAAATTGTATTTGAAAAGGCGGGAAACGGAAGCGCTTGGCTCCGTATATGCAAATGAGGTGGAACAGTGCTTTAACGGATTGGTTCAAAGTATTTTTTTGTGTACGTGGATTGGATGGTTACTTAGAGTCATACTATTTAAAATGAATGTTAGTCCCATATTTTTATTGCGATCTGAAGAAGATTTTTATCGAAAGCGCTTATCGTATGGACATTAAGGGACTTTTATCTGGTTTTGCTATTTTTGTTTTTATTAAACAGAGATCGAGATTTTGGAACACTATTTGCCTGTGGATTCTATTTTTGCTGAACTTAAGGACGCCAGCTTAGGTGAAACCACTGTCTTTGTTTTTTGTTTTCAAGAAAGGATTTTAGGTTGTTCAAGGAAAGCGGTAGCAAGATTATGCTAGAAAAAAGGGATATGAGAAGTTACACAAAGAGTATAGGTGCGAGGGGAGGAGGTGAACAGGAGTCTTTGATGCATGGAAAAGTAGTTTAGGGAGGATGGGTGCAGTGTCAAGACTAGATAAAGATGGTTAGCTGTCAAAATTGTCTAGAAAGGGGTATCTATGTCATAGGACCTCTGATGGAATAAAGTATCACCAGTACAAACCAATGAGTAATGTGAAGCCTAGAGGGAAACCTACATAAATTCTGATAATCTAAGAGTCATTGAGCATTTTTAGAAATGCAACAGATAGCATAGAGACCTTCAGTGTTCAAGATTTATTTACAGATTAAGAACATACTAAGGTACTATGAAAACAGAAAGCTGAATGGATAGATAGAAGATGTAAAAAGAATAGAGCCTTTATATCGGGCGACTGGTACTACAGAGCAGCTTGAATGATTTCATGTACATTAATTCTGTGAAGACAAAAAAAGATGCTGAATGTCAGGAATGCAAAATTAAAATAGTTCATAACATGAAGGCATTTAACTGATAAGAAGGGAGCTGATGAAAGTTATGATTTTTTTTAATTATATTTGTAGCTGCATGATGAGAAAAGGAAAATCATGCTTAAATTTAGCGTATCAACCATACTTTGGCTTTGTACTCTGCCAGAAATAAGTAAAACAGTGGAGTGTTCCTTTATTACAGGCAAAGATTTTATACCTATTTTAATTGTTTGATTAAGTAAAGTTTTGCATAAAAAAAATCTTATCAACACTCCAGCAAATGCTTTAAGTTAGGTTTGCTCATGGGGCTAACTGACCTCCTAGCGGCTAGAATGTGAGTATATGAATGACAACCTTCAGCTCTTTAGCACTTGTCATTTTCAAGACTGTCCTCAAACTGCTGTCTGTTTCATTTAGTTTTCGTACCTGTATATACAGACATGTTGAAATCTTTCTAGGAAGTGACAGTGGGGGGTAGTCAGAGACAGTATCAGTGAAGTACTTTTACTGCTTCTCTGTCTCTAGAAGCATTACAGTGATAACAAGTGATTTAGACATGAAGAGGAGTGGCATTGAGCAAAAATCATTAGTAGCTTATATGCACAACTCTGAAATGAGCACATGGCATGGTTCAACAACTGCACTAGTGTTCCACCTACGAGGCATGTCTAGTGGCCAGGTGTAGCATTATGTATGTATGGCTCCACACCACTGTAGTGCTACACTGGTCTCTAAATCAGAAGTATGGCTTGCACTGTGCAGACCTGTAGAAAGCAGGTTTGTGCAGTATGACTGTTGTTTTTGAATATCCTCCACTGTTACAATTACCTATAAAAATTGTCCATTTTGTTCCTAGCTTGAATGGTGTGGAGTAACTGTGTCATGAATCGTAATGGAAAAAAACATATTAATTTTTATGCAGCAGCATTTAAAACTATATATATATATATATATATATATATATATATATATATATATATATATATATATATATATATATATATATATATGTATACATATTTTTTACATAAATACACAGTCTTTTTAGGTCTCAGGTCACAATAAACCTGTGCATTTATGCATTTGATAGCTTAAAATGTAATACTCTGAACAGAACTGTTACTTGCTCACTATAAGCTGAAAGTTAAGGTTATCATTTTTCAGCTTCTAATGGTGATTCTTGTCTTTTTGAACTACAGCTGGCATCTACAAATGTCATCCTAACTACAGTGCCTTCAGATTTTCTTATAACATTTTCGAGTTATGATGCAGATGCATTCGGCCTTTTTTAGTAAATTGCATGAGCTAATAGTGATAAAGGCAGGAGACCAGAGCATATCAAATATGTACATGCCTGTCTGTACTTGTAAAACCATGTTTTTGTTAAAATAATTAAATAAGTGAAAATATCATATTTTGAGAAATAAGTATTATTTTAGTTTTGATACTATCTGAACACAAAGTTATATGATTAAGATGTTTTCCTAGCTGACAAACACAGGGTTAGGCTACATCTCATGGCACCCGATGCAGCTTCCCAGTCTGCAAACCCCCCAGCTCTATGTTAGGGCCAAAAAGGTTCTCTCTTCTTTATAAACTTCTTTATAAACTATAGCAGACTGCTTTCTAAAAATGTAACAAGTGACTTGCCATGCTTTGAAAACCACACACAGAGTGCTGATGTGCTTCAGCCTTGACTGCCAATGCAGTATCAGCATTCAGTGCACTAATGAGTGATCAGCATGTGCTGATTATACCCAATGAAATCGTCCACCCAGAGGAAGATGCTCCCTTTGCCCCACCCAAATCCCACCTCATGTTCGGCAGAAAAACATAACATTTTTAAGTTTGGTTGCACCTGAGGGCAAAACAGACCAGTATATACTTTATCTGCTCAAACACCTGCTGCATGAGCTTCATCAGACTGCCGCCATTTGCTCGAATCATAGTATACAAGAGATAAATAAGATAAAGAGAGTTTAAAGGTGTTTTTTTTTGTAGGGAGCAGGAACCCCATAACCCACATTTGAGAGGGCTCTGCCTCCACACCCTCAGGCTATAAATGCAGCATCTCCAAGTTTGCAAAATCTCAGGGAACGTATAGCTGCAAAAATAGTCTATGAATTCAAATGTGCCACACACAAATACACAGACAAGTGTACAGCTGTGAGCAAAAGTGTTGGAAGCAGGTGAATTTTGAATTAGTGAAAGATAACCAACAGAGCAGTGTAATTTTTAATTCAAGCCTGCTTGGCTAGAGGCATCTACAAATACATGATGATGCTTCTAAAACATTTGAAAATTTCTACCAGAAAATTCTCAAAACTATGTCATGACATTTAATTAAGAATGCACTTTAATGTCAGAAATCAGTGCATTTAGAATATGTTGCCTTCATGTGATAGAAATGCCTATCATAATCACGTTTATCGCTTCCTCATCAGCCTCAGTTTTCCAGGATATTTGGCTAAATTCAGGTCATATATCGACAATGCTGACCCAAAAGACTTGAAAATAGGACTAATCAATATAAATAGCTTCACTAATAAGTATGCCAGCCTTGAATCTTAGCTGTGGCAGAACAATAATGTAAACTTGTGTTCACAGAAACATTGATAAAAGACAATTCCTTCCTATCTAGCTCCACTAGACAAACTGTTTTGAGCATATAAATAATAGACTATAACAATAATAGGATGTCATTTATTACTATTAATTAGAATGGCATACCTCTTGATAATGTGTAAATTGAACAGGCTAAAATCCAAATTTATGATGACCCATCTGGTTGATAATACATGCACCTCTAGGCAACCATACGCATTTGTACATAGGGATGGACCCTTCTCCTCCTAACACTTCTGTTTGCATTATTGTGCATTTAATTAGGGGAATGCTACCTAATGGTATCAATAAAACACATCATGCCACCAGGTGACTTTACTATCAGTTGGTCCTACATCCACTCACCTAGCTAGATGTCCCAGTCACCTCGGCATACAAAAATAGTAAAGCAAGTCATAAGAGTATCCCCTCTTCAGTCAATATGTCATTACTAAATTCTGTTACAAACTATATTTCTCACTGCTTATCATCCCAGCTCACTTAGTGACAACTGCCATGTAGCATTAGTATGGCTCTTTAAAACAATCAGCCATCACAACCTTTCAACTGGCAGATTTACATATCTGTACATGAATCCAAGCAGCCAAGCCATTACAGTCTGCTGCAAAATATTGACTAAACCCCTGTGTGTACAGAATGCAATCAACATCAAGCCTGATCTCCCTAACTTCATTACGTGATATACAAAGGAGCAACACTGTCCTTGGATCAAAACGGATACCAAAACCTTAATAAAGGAGACAAAACCAACATGAAGATAATGAAAAAGCGGTGCTGTGCTAGTAATATGCATAATGTCTTTTCTGAATATTGGAAAACAGTATAGGTTTGCAACCAGCTTGGCTAAGACCACACATCACCCCCCCCCAAAACAGCTTGCGTTAAAAGTGTCTTCACTACCAATGTGAAAAGCAATGAAAATGTAACTATCGGTGTAACTGATGAGGCAACAGACAGTTTCTCAGACCTAAATCCACTTTTGCTGAAAAATATAAAGATACAAATATTGATGTAGATATAGACATATAGATATATAATCACTGCTTTGTAATAGTGATACTCTGAAATTTCATTCTCTATGAATTAGCCCACTACTGGGCATCAAAACAAATTCAACTGCTGAAGCCACAGTAATCTCACTTCGTAACCAATGAAATGTCTTTAAAGCATGTTTGTTGGTTTAGTTATTTATGTATTTATTACATCGTTAACAGGTTAAAATACTGATCCATATGGACCATTGTGTTACTCAGAGGTTCTTAGGAGATTACTAGGCTAATGGCTTAAGGACTCTTACAAGCCAAGACAATATAATCTGATTTTACCCAACATATGGTGCCTTGGTGCAAGAAAATAGCATGGGTTTGTGCCTGCGCATTGAGTATCTTACAGATTGCCCCTGTCCATAAGGGCATAGCCACTACCCCCAGGTCTGAATTTGAGATTCCCCATCCATTGATCCAAATTGCATTTGAAGAAGACCAGGGAAGGACTGTACTTAATGTGAATAAGAAACCTTCTCCAAAGATGGGGCAATCTGTGATACACATATCGGTCTCTCCAGCATGTTTTGTTTGAGTCACTAAGTTTAGATCCCTACATTGGGTGACCCTTGTGCTGCTTGACTTCTGGATGTGTAGCAGCTCCATCAAGGTTGGATTTGTGAGTGCCTTGTAATAACCTGAGGATAGAATAAAACTCTGTACCTTGTGTCTTTGAGGCAAAGACATTAACCATTATGCTAAACTCAACCAGAGATTAAAAAGAACAGAAGAAACAAAAGGACTTTATAACCGATTTTAGTACACATAAAAGCTTGAATAACAAGGAAATTTTAAATAGACAAATATGGTATGCAATATGTACAATATCTGCACATTTTGTTTAGGGATTTGAAGAATACATGTGATCTGCTGCAAGAATTGTAATAAAAACAATGATTAGCATGGAAAGAGATATATTTGTTATTAATGCTATGTGACCCTGCTGTAGGGAAAGCATTTGTATTGTTTTGCGTGAATAGGCATTTTTTGAGTGTGAATCTGAATTTAAGATAGGAAGAAATGGGTGTTAGGTTTATAAGAAGGAATTTTCATATTGCTGATGCCGAGAAAACTTTTAGAAAGCTTGATTAACAGCAATGTATTACAAGTTGCCATGTTCTTCTATTAGTGTCAGCCTAAACGTATAGACAAATCTTTAATATACATTTACATTTTGTCATTTACCTCATGTACTATCTCTATTCCCTTCAGTTATGCAACAGTTGCACTATTACTCAAACTGTTTATAGCAACATCTATAAAGGATTTGAGATCAATTTATAAGTTTGTCTATTAATCAAAAATTTGAAAAATGTATTTACAAACATATTTGAAAATACAAATGACAATTTTCTATTCACCTAAGCACAATGTGTTTTTTAATTGTTTTAGCATGGTGGCAGCTCTTTACTCAGTTACTGATACCATTTACCTTTATACAAATGAAGGTCTCCTTACTCTTGGGATATTTATAGACACAACTTGAGCTATCAAAACAGTTGCTCATGACCTGCTGTTAGACAAAGTGGAAAAGTAAAACATTGTAGACTGAGCTACCAGATGGTAATGGAATTATCTGAGTAATAGATATTTTCAGATTTTTGTAGATGTGACCTTGTATGACATAATGGCCTTTTCCTTGTAGAGTGGCAATGTGTTGGTTTAGAGTCAGTATGGTTCTCATTTTTTTAACAATGACATTACACTAGATTTGCTTTCTCAAAATCGATTATATTTTTTAAACAGACAAGAAGAAATTACAAACAGGTTTCAAACACCTTTGCAACTAGATGCTTAAAAACCTGCTCATAAATACCAGCAACTTTGGTGTTTTGCTTTTGTTTTTTTCAATATAATAATTCACTTAAATGTATTTAATATTTCTGTACCAATGCTGAGGGCATAAATACAGGTAATTGCTGCAGCTGATTAAAGTGTATTGCCATGCACAAGGGGATTTTATGGTAGTAGCATCTTTCTAGAGAGAGGGGGTTCTCTTTTCAGGAGAAACATATGCTGAAACGCCACAATATCATGAATATGTTCTGGAGATTCATTGCATTATCCACCCTACAGAAAGTCACATTCCTACCTTGGTATATAAGCAAGTGTCTAAGATCAAAATCCCAGAGTATAAAGTGCCTTAATCACAGAATCCTGAGAAGCAGAATGCTGATCCCTGTTTTCAATAGGAAACCACTGTTGTTGAGATTTCTGTGTGCAGGCATTGATTCCTTTGCTATGGTATATTTTCCTTCTTCATATTTGTGTGGCTATGGAGGTTAGGGGTCCAGTCCTCTATATAGGGTTGTTAAAATGACTATGCCCCCTGCAAAAAGCACTTACAGTTAGAGATTTCACCCATGTTGGTGTTTGGAGCATTTGTGCTCGATGATTGAGGTCCTTTGTGTCTTAATAATAAAGGTTTCACAATACAACCCTAAAAGAAGCATTATCTCAGTTCCACTTTGACAGGTACATGTTTTGTTACATATTGGTATATATCCTTAAGTCTAGTTAAATGGTAAACATTATCTGCATACCTTTGTTGCATATTTATTTTGGATAGTTCAGTTAGAATATAGACCTCATGGAAGTTTTTCTGTATCTATTGTATGTGTGCTATTTAAGAAGGCTTTTAAAATGACATAGTATTAATGTGTACTGAAAGATATGCAGCAGCTAAGAAATATGCTTGTACGTGTAAAAAGATATATTTGTCTTCAATGGTGTCTGTACTTCGAACTAAACAAGTATAATTTTCAGAGGTAACATAAATCAGATTCACCCTCCTGGAATTCTTTTGCTTCATGGAAACTTGGCAGAAAACTAAAGTCTTTTGGTCCTGATACTTGACTTACTCCTCTCTGCAAGTAGATTAGCTGAAAAGTAAGAAGAGGTCCCATGTACTGCATTCCTGCATGCTGATGATGACGAAACAATAAAGGCATTCAACTATTTCACTTTTATTGAAGAAGAAATAAAAAAATGTCAGCAGTTAGAGATACATTCAGTAAACAGCATCAGCTTAGAACTATTTTTTCTAATCATTAGCATACGTTATTTATGAGAACACAAGGTCTGACAGAGGCTATAAATGCTTAGGTTACTGGGCTGAAGATCAGAACTAAGGACTGTAAATTTGAACTGCATAATTCTTTGATAAAGAAAATAATAATTTATAATGTAGGAAATGGTGAAATAAGAGGCAGGTTATTTAGAGAAATAGATACTAAGCAGCTGTAGGTGTGAGCATATTTTCTAAAGAAGCATATGACAATTTCTTATAAGTCAAATTATTATTGCACAGATAAAATAATTAACTAATAACATGAATGTATATAAGACAAAATACAGCCATGTAAGACAATAATGACATAAAAGGGTAATATGTGTAATAAAGGTAATGGATATGAACAGGAGAGTCAAATGAGGTGATAATTCCAGATAGAGGCCATTTTCATTTCATTGGGGGAATTTAATAAAGCCTACATGGTCTTTTTTACCATGTAGGCATCGTGCCGTGCTGCTTGCATGAAAGTAAGCAGGTTTGTGATCCAGTAAGCACTGCTGGGTTGCGCGTATGCACGCGCCAATATGGGAAGTTCTATGGTATGCAAATCACCTCATAACCAGGTGATTCTCATGCAAATGAGGCAGGTAGAGTGATCCAGCAAGCAGATAGGCAGCCTTGCAGACCCTGTGTCAGTATCAGTCATGTACACAGAAAAATTCTGTGTACAGGAATATAGACAGACAAAAGGAGCTGTAAAAATGTAGAGGGATGGACAGAAATGGCATACCACACACAGATATGAGAGAGGATTTCATCTGTGTGTCTCAAAAGTTACATAAAATATGTTAAAATAATTTTTTTAATAATCTGGGCATGTTTGTGCGCTACACCACAGTGCACAAACATGCCTTAAAAAATTTAAAAAACATGGAAATAAAATTAATATTATGAGACAGAAATTTATTACAGGACCCTGCACGGAGTATCTACAGTGGTGCTTTGGTGCTGTTGCTAATGTGGTAGGGCTTGGAAGAGTGTAGTTTCCAGGATGTGAGCACCGATCCCTATGCAAATGAGGTGGAGTTATTGAACAGCATAATGGGTAATCGTGTCTGCATATCCCCTCCATGTAGGCAGAGAACTGTGTTGGTGTCAACACAGGAGGTAGCTGATGTCAGGAAATGGTGTGTATGATTGGAGTTTAGCTGTGCCTGTTTGTGCAGCATGCCACTGTGCTGAGCATGAAAGGCTGGGGGGATATTTGCACTGACTTCTAAACTTTGTTTACTTATGGTGGCATGTGTTTCTGTGGGTTTGCATAGCATGATGCTGTGCTGAGTGTGGAAGTCTGGGGGTGTGTCCACTGAATGCTAAGCTTTGTTTACCTACGGGAAGCATATTTGCATAGTGCACCTCATTGCTGACAGTATCTAAAAGGCAATGATGTATTAATTAGTTTTGACCCTAGTTTATCTTAAACTAGGGCCATTAAATGATGTTAATGATATACCAGGCAGATGCAATGCATCACATGTAGCCAGTCAAGCAGGCATCACCTACAGTAGAGTACTAGAAAGTATGCATACACCTTACAATCTGATTTTTCCCATACTCTCCACCATTGGAGTACAGACTTGGGAATTTTAACTGAAAGAATGCTAGGGGCTGCTGCAGGTTTGCTACAGCTGTATGTGCTAGGGGCTGCTGCAGGTTTGCTACAGCTGTATGTGCTAGATGCTGAAGTTAATGCTGCTGATGCTACTGTTGACAATAGGCCTAGACTGAGAAGGAGAAGAGTGTTCAGGCCCAGGGTAACCCTCCAGGAGCTGCTTAAGCTGGAGCTTGTAGAACGCTACAGGGTGGACAGGGACATATTACAAGAACTCACTGAGTTCTGACACCTTCAGCTCAGAACCAGATCCAACTGAGGGGAACCCATCCCACTGGAAACAATGGTATGTGTAGCCCTTAAGATAATAACCACAGGTACCTTCCAAAGACCAATTGGGAACATGATGGGGGGGTCTCACAGGCATCAGCATCCAGGGTACATCACCATTTCCTGGATGCCATGCTACCACATGCCAGTGAGCACATTTATTTTCTCCACACCCCTGAGGTGAGGGCCAGCAATATGCAGCACTTATACTATGTAGCACACCACCCTAAGTTACTGGGTGCCATAGATTGCACTCATGTACACATCAAGGCACCACCCAGTGAAGAGGGTAGAATCTACATCGACCATAAAGGGTACCATTCCATCAACTGTCAGGTCATGTGCAATGCCCAGGGCATTGTCATGAATGTGTGTGCTGGCAGCCCTGGCAGTTATCATGACTCCCATATCTGGCATGCATCACAGCTGTACCAGATGTTTGCCGAGGGACATCCCACACAGCCATTTACTGGGGGATGCTAGCTACACACTGGAACTGTGGATGATGACACCCATCAGAAATGCACATACACTCACGGAAAAACACCATAATGAGGCTGCTGAAGTCACACTTCCAGTGCCTTGATATATTTAGAGGAACCCTGCAGTACTCTCCTGCCAAATGTGCACTATGTTCACAGTATGTGCCGTGCTACACAATATGATCCTGTGGAAACAGCTGCAGCAGGATCAGCAAAGGGAAGGGATACACTGCCCCCACCAGTGCCTATGTTACCACAGCTACACTCAGAGGAGGAGCCCCCTGATGATGTCCGTGTAGGCAGACATAGGTGTGCCTAGTATGCCCTGGCATTGGCTAACAGACAACACATAGCACATTTACTGACAACCTAGGCCCTACAGACTGACACCTACTCGCATACATATATTAAAATAGCTGATGCCAGACACCTTACACAACCTGTACCTATCCATTTATTGGCTGTGTACTGCTTGCATCACACAGAGTCAACCCTGAGCTACAGGTCTGTCAACTGATGCATTCGCAATGTAAGTCTCTTACCTACACACTAATTGTATGGATTACTATAATATAGTATCCTATGTATGGATCTGCTGCTGTTATGCAAGGAAATATAGTGGGGTATTTGGACAGATGTAACATCCACATGGGACTACAGATACCCAGTCCAATAGAATGTGTTCCTTAATATTCACTAGGCCTCATGGTTGGAATATTCACAACATCGGGCAAGGGAGATATTAAACAGTGGCCAAACATAATATGTGGACAACTGTCTACTCAATATGATCATGTGCTGTTGTTTGCCCACCCCCAACACAACTGTGTACCCATATAACTGCTTTAACAGAAAATCAGCTATGGTATATCAGTTGACGAGGTAATCTCAGCACTGTAACATAGATATTGCTCACACATTACATGTCTCTCTTCACGCAGGATAACAATGTACATATTTATGCTGCTGACTGTTTGATGCATGACTTCTCTCTGTCTAGTGACCTGTGTGGCTCAGTGGACTAGGGAAGCTAGCATGGGTGATTGTGATGATGGTTCTAATCTGGAATTAGTCACATCTTTTGCATGTAAGGTAGTACTATGTTGGTATTATCACAGGCTGTCATACCTCTCAACCTCTTAGTGCAAGAAATATGGACAAAGCCAGAAAGATTGGGGGGACAAAGGCCCAAACATAGGATCAGATTTTAAATATTGTTCCCATAAACCTAGAAAGTTGCTGGAAGTAAAGGTGTTGCATTATTACATATTTTCTGAAAGATATAAAGTCTGAAACACAAATGTTTGTCTGTAGTTAGCATAATGTAGTGATGTCAATATTCAATAATTCACCAGAAGACCACCAATGTATGAGGAACAGACCAAACTTATGAGGCAAAACTCTGGAGATTTGTGAAAATCAGGACAGTTGAGAGGTATGCAGACTGTCAGTCTGTTGGTGGTATAACATTACCAACCTCAGTGACATATTAAGTACAGCACACAGCTGGGAATACTGTGGACATTTTGAGTGAAGTGCAGTACTGCAGAAACAGGGGTGGATGTTAATGTCTGTGACATAATAAATCCCGGGCTGGAGTAGAGGTATATGTGATCTGGAGTCACTTTATAAGTACTGACAGTCTCAATGGTCATGCCCAGACACTAAGTTAAAATGAGCACAATTCTGTTGCCCCTTCATCAAAATGATCTGTTATGTATAAATGTCTATACATACAGAAATATACATATACATTCCCGTCTGTCACTCTCTCTGTAACATGCATAGTATATCTATTGCTATGTAGTGTCAAATAGATATTTACCGATATATATAGCTATATATATTAAAATGATACATACACTCCCCCCATATATCTATATAATGCATACACATAGCATACACACACAACTATATTTATATATGCATCCCTGTTATATACAGTAATATGTGTGTGGATGCCTGTATTGTCTGACATACCATAATAATGGTGAATAAATCTGCTGTATCACACAGCCATAATGTTCTCAAATGATCCAAACTATGAAATATATATATATATATATATATATATATATATTTATATATATATATATATATATGTACTTAATTTTACAAATATGTAGAGACTTTGTGAATACAAAGATAAATAAGATATTTAACCTACATAAGATATTGTTCCTCACTTTAATGGAATTCTTAATAAATATCAGTAATAATGCAGTTAAAAATAAATCATATCTGTCACAAATTTATAACATTCTTAAGTTAGATTTCACATATTTAGACAATTCCTGTTGGAATAATACCTCAAAAATTAATAATGAAGACTTCAATGAAGAATACAGGAAAAAATATTAAAATCTACAGATAAAACCACATCATTATACTGGAATGTCTTCACTTGGAAATTCTTACACAGAGCTTTTGTTGCTCCTAACAAAATTACAAATATGTATAAATCAAATAGAATTAAGTGCTGGAGATGTGATTCTGAAATAATAGCTGTATGGTTACATATGGTATATGAATGTGAAGTCATCTCCCCTTTTTGGAAAGAAATTAATAACTTCATTCAAGCTCTATGGTCAGACAGTTTCGCTTCATGATCTCGAAATACTGAAATATCGAATTTCAGTATTTCGAGACCATAAAGTCGAAACTTCTAAATACCGAAACTTCATAACTGTGAATCCAGAAATGTCAAAGTCGCAGTTATGGTGTTCTGGTACATTACATGGGATGTACTGTGTGCCTGCTGTATGGTTGGTGTGTGGATTTGGCTGGAGATTATGGTAAGTGAATATTTTTTAAGGGTTTTGGGTAGGTATTGGAGTATATGTGAGTGTGTTTTGAAGTTTTAGGTGTGGGTTAGGGTAGGTAGGTGAAAGTATGAGCGCTTAAGTGTTGAAAGTGGTGGTGTTTGTATATATGTGATGTGTGTGTGCGAGGGGACTTTAGAGTATGTAGTGGTGAGTTTACTGTCTTTTTCTGTTTGGTCCAACCTCGGAGCTAGTATATATAAGTAGCGGGGGTGTGGGGGCACAGCACCCCACATGGGGGGTGCAGGGGGGCTTGCCCCCCTGCTTATTTATAGGGTAGGTTTGTTTATTTGTGTTTTTGTGTTTGTGTGTGTTTTGTTTGTTTGTTGTAGTGTCAGAAGGATGATGTATGTGTTGTGTGATGTATGTTGTGTTTACGTTCGCAATTTTGAATTTTGCGCTTTTGGGTTTTCGGTATTTAGAAAATTCAGCTTTATAGTTTTGAGATTCTGAAGTTCAAAATTTCAGTATTTCGAGATTATAAAGTGGAACTGGTCAGACATATATAATATTTGTAATCCTTTAGTTTTATTTAATTCTCCAATTCCTGAGATAATTCCAGAAACCCAAGTGCCTCTTCTTTGGTCTATTCTTGCTATAGCCAGAAAAGTAATTACTAAAAACTGGAAAAGTAAAGTTGCCCCCTCTAGTTTTGAATTTATTAGTTTGGCAAAAATTGATTGCAGTAGTGAAGTGCATACTATAAAGATGAGAACTTCTAATATTACACATTCATATAAATCTTGTATTAAACTTAAGGACTTGCTTGAAAAAATATTAATTGTTGATATGCATAGATTTAATGTATTGATCAGTTGGAGACCTATGTAAATAGTTATTTCTTTGTTTTCTAATTGATTTATCTATTGTTTTAAAAACTAATTTAAAAAAGTATATACGGCTTAAACATATCAGCAGAAAAGTTTGACATTAATCCAAATTATAATACAATCATATTAAAATGCCTCAGAAGTGAGTAATGCTTGTAAAAGAAATGGAGGAACATACTCAATTTCATAGAATAGTAAATATGAAAAGGCT
>NC_056742.1:475252549-475280049 GCF_019279795.1 Protopterus annectens
TAAAGTATGACTTATTACAATTAACAGCATTAGGTGTGTTGGACAGTATTTCACGAAAATTGTGTATGCCCCTTCCTCAACATGTGTTGCTGAGATCACTCAAAGCAATGCAGATTAAAATATTTTACAGGAATGTGCAATGCATCAGATTGTAAGTCCAATAACATAACAATACAAAGTCCAACACATACAGGCTTTTCATAGTTTTATCTTCAGTCACGTTCACAACATTATACGTCAACTTTGCTATCTCAAAATGTTAGTTCTCCTGGGGCATTAATAGTTGGTAAACAGAATATAACAATTTAATTTCCTTTATGGTCATTGATTCATTTTTTTCTTGCGATCGATCACAAATTGTAAAATGTATGCCCCACCAAGCCCTTGTGTAGCAATTTACATAAATTAATCTAATAACAACAGTGAATATAACCAGCATAAGTGAAAATGTCATGTCCTTAGTGTAAATATACCCTCTAATGGAAAGGTTTCTCTGTTTCTATATTGAAAGGTTCTATGCCAGCTCATATACCTTTCTCTTGATTGTATTAAGCTACTCATCCTGAATGTATGAAAGATATCTCCAGTGTAACCCACCCTAAGTTGTAAAAGCCTCTCAGTTTCTATATTGTGAATTGTTTTCAGTGATACAAGATTGTAATATTTGTATGTTTGTACAGTAGTCTACTGTATTTCCAAGTCCATAGGAATTTTATAATTGAAACTAAATACCTTATTGTAACCTTGCTAATTGTTTTTGCAGCTTTTCTCCCCAGGACTCCATTGAAAATGGGTTATTTTGGCCCAATGGACTATCCTGGTAAACCAACCTCAATAAATAAATAAATAAATAAATAAATAATATACATATCTAGAGATAGATGTAGATAGGTAGATAGAGACAAATATGTAAAGCATATATGTCTGCTCCAATATTTCTGATCACTGCATTAAGCAATTTGTAAATCAACTTAGCTGTGTTTGTGAGTTCAATTCCAACCAGCAGCAATTAGCTATGTTATAGAATAATATATAAAATCTACTTTTTTCAATCATTAAGCAACACTAAAATTTCCTTATTTGTGCTATTTAATTGGAATGCATAGATCATATAAGTAATAGGTTCATAGGTTCATAGGTTGGTACTAGGCTATCAGCCCTAGGGCCTATACAAGCCTAGCCATAACAATTCCCTGGCTATTTCTTCCCACACTATTTACTTTCCTGGACCCCTGTCTAGCAGGGCAACTGATGTGATCCCTGGGGTGAATTTCCTTTCTCCCATCCAGTCATCAAGGTTCCTTTTGAAGAGGGCCAAAGAGGCACTCTGCTTGACATGTATGAGCAATCTATTCCAGAGTCTGGGGAGTCTCTGGGTCAGGAACCTATCCCTCCAGCATGTTTTGTTTATTGTGATGACAAGGTTTAGATCCCTGGAGTGTGTGACTCTGAGGGATTGGGATTTCTTTAAGTGGAGCATGTCCAACAGCTCAACATGGCCTTGTATGTTAAGCAGAGATCACCTCTGAGTAGCCGATATGCCAGAAAGTATAGCTGGAGTTTTTTTAGATGGTCAGCATAGGGCATCAGCTTTAGGCCTGTCATTCTTTTAGTGAGGTATTTCTGCGGCTTTTCCAGCTGTTGTAGATGTCTTGTGAGGTACATACCAAATGGGGCACTGTACTCTATAATGGGTCTAATGAGGGATGAGTACAGTGGGACAAAGATCTCCCTTTTTTCCTGGATGAAAAGCTCTTAGCGATGAGGTGTGCCACATAGAAGGATTTCCTGACTGTTGTGATGATGTGGTTATCGAAGGTGAGACCACTGTCCACCTATATCCCTAAGTCTTTCATCACACTTTCGGTGTTTAGTGTACTGCCACCTATGTGGTAATTCATGGGTACATGGCTTTTCCCAAAAGGGATAACTATACATTTCTTGGCATTAAGCTTCAGTCCATGGCTCTGGCACCAAGCATCTGTTTCTGTAAGGCCCTTTTGTAAAATATCCACATCATTTGGGGATTCAGTAATGGCTCCCAGTTTGCAGTCATCTGCGAACTTTGTTAGCCAGAGTCCCTTAGCGTTGGCCTGCACTTCAGAGAAGTAGATGCCAAACAAGAGTGGTCCTAGGACTGAACCCTGAGGTACTCCACTTGTCACCTGTCTGGAGCTGGATTTGAAGTCAGCTACTTTTACAGTCTGGGTTCTGTCAGTAAGCCAGTTGGCAACCCATCGAGTAATGTAGGGATTTATGCCCAGCTTAGTAAGTTTATCTATGATTCCAGAGTGGGGGATGGTGTCGAAGGCCTTCTTCTACATGGACAGTTAGGATTTACCAAATCCTGGACCATACAATACCTGAGCCAGAGTTCCACATCTTAATAAGACATACTTAGTATGTTGCAGCATTTTATATGTAAAACAATAAAAACACTGGTGAGATCTGACAGCCTTCAAGAAATTAAAACAAGTACTTAAATAATAAAACACTCATGCTGTCATATGCCTACATTTATTAGCTGCTTACTCAGTGACTGTTGAGGTACAGCTATTAATTTGGGTTCAAACTTATCCCATTACTTTTCAAGGACCACTGTATTTTATGAGTGGAACACATCAGACCAATCACATTGCACTGAGAGAACACAGCTGCATCATTTGGAAATATAACTTTGAAACTTCACTGAATATAAATCAGGAGGAAGAATGTTACAGAAACCAATAGCATCTCACACTCTGACTGAAATGCACTAATCAGCATTCAAAAGCCATGATGCTAGTCTGTTGCAGAGCTATAGTAAGTCCTACATAAATGCCCATCCAGGCTCTGTGTAACTGAAGCAAGTAAAGATGTATGGAGGACTAAGTGAGGTCCCTGTGTCTATGGATGTTCAGATAAATTATACCCATCTTGGGACAGAATATATTTTGATCTTTAATCAGAAGCAAGACAGGATGAGGTTTAAAAATTATACTTACAAGGCAATCTATGAGTCTTAAAAATGCCCTTATCAGTCAAACCCAAAGTCAGGAGACATTTAAAGCATCTTCACCATGTTCTTTTCTGTCTTCAAACTTCTGCTGTAGTTATGATATTCCTCACTTTGATCTTCTACTGCTGGACTGTATCTATCTATAAATCTATATCTGTATCTAGCTATCTACATATATATTTATGTCTAGATTTATAATCAGCTTGGGAATTAAGGCGCTTCTCTTTGTACCCTGTCACTGATTACAGCTAACCACAAACTGTATGTTAAATACAAGTTTCAGCCAATCTCTCATTTTTTCCTGAGACAGCATTGAATAATTTTTGTTTAAAAAAATATTATAACATCTGGGCTTTTAAAATAATTTTAGAAGAAACATGGGTTATATATTAAAATATGCTTGTGACATAAATAAGGCATGCTGGTGAGACAGACGTGTATCTCAGAGGATCCCCATGCTCTGCATCAGGCTCTCCATCCATCTGAACAAAGACCATCTCTAACCGTATTTAAGTGTGACCTTGATCAGTGAATAGGAAATCAGAAATTCATCCTGTTCTGGCACTGAGGCAGATGGTAATGCCCAAACTAACATACATCCTCCCCCACACCACCTCTAGAAACTTCCAAACTAATATATCCCCTCCTAAGGAAATGCCCATGATACACAAGGACATAACTGGGTTGGACTGAACAGCTAGAATTATGAAGGTCATTAGCCTAGTATACACCTATGAATCTAAGAAACTATATATACATTATGTTAATGCTACTCAGGTGTTAGCTGATCATTTTATGGTACAGTAAAAATAGTAATACAGTTTTTAAAATGTACATCCTATTATGATTTTGGACAATAGTATATCATCTTTACACATATCAAAGAAAACCTGAGGGTAAAAAACTCACATTTTAGACATTGTATTCTAATAGCAAAACATATATAAAATATGTTAGCTATGACAGGGACATCAATCAAATCAAGGTAACGTTTTTTCCAACAAAGCCACAGTACTAGATATATCATTCTTTCCTGAGTTTCTGGAATGTTACTTGTTTAACTCAGCAGTGGCATGGCTATCAGCTAGAATGGTTCATGCACATATTATTTGTAAGACTCATCCAAATCAATTATTTGGTCAAACTAAAATAAATAAAACTAATACAACCATCAAATGTTGAACTTACTGGACCTACATATCTTGTCCTGACCTCTATTTTTTTCTGACAAAGACAACTTTCTAGTCATCTATCTACAGAAAGCAGGCACAGAATCTTTATTCCAATATCTTAGTTTCATAATGAGAAAAAATGCCTTGTATTCTTACATTATGTAACAATTAGTTGAATGAGCAGCTCATTAAATATCCCCTGAAAAGAAGAAATATCATTGCCTGTTAAGAAGCATCCCGGTATCAAAAATCAAGTAAATGCCCGCAAACAAATCCATGTGAAGCTCATATATATGGCAATCTCTTACTGTGTGACATTACATAAATCCAGAGTAAAATTGCAGTAACCACATTTATTGCGTACAAGATTAGAAAATAATAAATGAGAAACAGCAGAATGTACTAGGATTTTCTTTATATTTCTCAGTGTTTGCAGCAGTACACCACGGCTGAATGATAGGATCTTACACTGTCTAGACAGTGATGCAGCACAGATTTTCAAGAATGAACCTGATGGTTTACTTTCTTTAACTCCACGTTTTGCACTTTTATTATTTAAAACAGGACAAATGCTGTACATTTTAACTCAAGCAACAGATTCTAACCTAATATTTGCAGCTGATGGCCAAATGCAATATAATGAATAAGGGAGAAGTGGATATGACACTTTAATATGCAGTCACACCACATAAATAATATTAACCTTGATACACACATTTCTCTTTTCCATTATAAATTCTGCAGTACCAAGATATAATTTTAATAGGCCTGTTTCACTCTTCTGAATAAAAGAGAAATATGACCTTTACAGATAATACCTACTGTATGGGGTACATGTCTCTCTTTTCATTCAAACTGAATGCATGCCATTTCACGGATTTTTAATATGTATATATATATATATATATATATATATATATATATATATATATATGTATATGGGTGTAGGTTAGAAGATCGACAGCTGGGATTACCGACAACGCATGAGCGGGCGCCAGATGATCGACACTCGGAAGACCGACGCTACGGATGAAAACTCCGATGCCAGGGATAGTGAGTTGGAAAGAAGGCTGTGTGAGTATGCGGTGGTGACGGACGTTAGGGTGCGACTAAGGTAAGTGTGGATAGTGACAGTCTGTGGGGATAGGGGTGGGTTAAGTGAGTTAGGATTAGGGGTTGGGTAAGTGTGCGGTAGTGGTATTTTTTGGGTTAGGGGCGGTTAAGTGAGTTAGGGTTAGGCACGGGTTATGTAAGTGCGGTAGTGGTATTTTTTGGGTTAGGGGTGGGTTAAGTGAGTTAGGGTTAGGGCTCAGGTTATGTAAGTGTGCGGTAGTGGTATTTTTGGGTTAGGGGTGGGTTAAGTGAGTTAGGGTTAGGGCGCGGGTTAGCTGAGTGTGCGATAGTGACGGACCTTAGGGTAAGGGTTTGGGTTAGGGTTGGATGTAGTTGTGTGTGTGAGGTTTAGTGTGGGTTTGTGAGGATTTTGGTGTGCTTGTGTTCTGTGTGTGGTTTTTGGATAAGGGGATGTGTTTTGTTAGTTGATTGTTGTTATTGTGGTGTGTGCAGTGTGTGGGGTTTCGTGTTTGTGGACCGTCGGTTACTTGTTTGTCGGGCATGTGAGTTGTCGTGTTTCTGGTTTGTCGATAATGTGGTGTCGATGTTTTTGTTGTCGGTGAGAGTGGCTGTCGAGCTTATGACCTAGAACCATATATATATATATATATATATATATATATATATATATATATATATATATAGAGAGAGAGAGAGAGAGAGAGAGATGGGTCTAACTGACTTTGTCAATATCGCATATTATCAAGTCTCACTTTGTCAACACTGAAAATATCGATCTCCCACTTCATGAAAGCAGCAGAACTAAAAAGATCTTCCCAAGGTAAGTAACTTTTTATGCAAGATGGTGAACTTTGCCCTTTTCCCCAAGGGTAGTGCAATCTTGGAGTTGGTATATTTAGCTGGGGGTGTTGATGATGCAGTCCCCCACACTGGTGGGTGTGGGAGGTGTAGACTCCCACCTGGGTGGGTTGCAGATGGTGCAGTTTGGGTTTTGTTTCTTTTTGGGTAAGTGGTTACTTACCCCTGGGAAGATTTTTGTAGTTCCGTTTCTTCAATAAACTGGGAGTTCGATATTTTGAGTGTCGACAAAGTGAGGCTTGATAATATGTGATTTCGATGAAGTGAGGTAAATCCATATACATATATATATATATATATATATATATATATATATATATATATATATATATACACACATACATACATATATATATATATATATATATATATATATATATATATATATATATATATATATATATATATCCATACATACATCTGTCTTAGAACATTGCAGATATTTCATTAGATTTTAATATATTGTTTCTTTTTACAAGATAACAACTGTTTGAAATTACAAATGTTCATTAAATATCTGAATGTTTCAGTGCAAAACATGTTAATTTGCATCTAACCTTCTGATTGAACGTAATGAGAATCATTGGAAATGCAGATGGAAAGCAAAATGTCAGGAAATGTCGAATGTCATTTATAGCAGGAGGACCTTCATTTGAAATGGATGTCTGGTAAAACCAAAGAGAGGTATCTATGCCAAAAAACAGAACATACAATACAACAAAAGTTACAACCATCTTAGCTGCCTGTCGCTCAGCTGTATTTGTTTGGTCAGTACTCCGCATTCCCTTCATCTGTTTGCTGTGTCGGTGCAAAACTAACAAAATATACATACTGGCTAAAGCCATTAACGTCATAAATACTAAATCTCGAGAAAACATGATAAAACCAATAAGCTGATATACAAATCTATTAGGATAAACCACATAAAAGTAGCCTAGATTGAACGCAGGACGTTGATCTGTAAGGTTTGTGTTAATAACCGGATAGAGAGCAGAACTGATACTGGAGACCATGCTGAGCATGCATATACCCAAAAGTATGGAAATAATATTTTTTTGAAGCCATGCTTTTAAAAGACCCCAGGTTGGATGAGAAGAAATCAAAGTCACACATTGGAAACAGCTGAGAAGACAGGTTAGACCAATAGACATAATTCTAGAAACTCTTAAAAAGTAGGCATCAAACTTGCAGTCAAGGTCTGTTTTGAAATATTTCACTCCAAACTCATAAAGGGAGTGAGGAAGCCCAAGTGTTATCAAAAGAACAAGGTGTGACACAGCCAAGTTGACAAGTATTATCTCTGCTGGCATAATCTTCTTTTCTTGGTAGGCAATACTTGACAAGGACATTAGAATCAATGTATTACCGCAAAGTCCAATGAAAGCTGTCAGCGAAAAAACGATCCCTTTAATGAAGTGCTGAATTTCCATGCTTCTGAAAATGTCAACAAAACTTTATTAGTATAATGTACTTCACGAGGAAAACTAACATCATTTTCTTCAAATGTAAAACTTTAGGTTACAATGTGGACAGAAAGCATATGTTTTTTGAGGAAATTATCTGACATCCCTCTATTGCTGTTCCATCCTTCCTTACCTCATCTTGTCATCCCCTCACTTATTGCCTCTCATTCATCCTACCTCCCTCTTGTCTTTACGTCACTCACACTTCTTTTCCTTTCGACTGCACTTCCCTCTGCATGGCTCTCACCATTTCCCTGTCTTTTCCTCGTGATATCCCTTCCAGCACCTCTTCTCACTTGTCTCTTCTAAGGTCTTCATGCCTCTCTATATATTGATATGCTGCTATCCCTGTAGCATAAGCCATCTCAGTCATTATGGCTGCATCTTATTCAAAATACTCTGCCAAGCATAACTGCATTTTCCCATCCATGTTTTGACATTGCAAACTGCTTTGTGATCCAAATGTTGTAGCACATTCTTGCATATATAAGTATGTACATTTTGTTAGCATATACTTATATTTGCAAACAAATTGTGTTAATTTCTTATGTGATTCTATTCACCCAAGCTGTGCATCCACATGGACCATTGAGATCAGTGCACTACCCTGGTAAACAAATATAAATAAATAAAATCATTTTCATTCAACAAAATGCCTAGGCAATGGAGTGGTCATTATTAATAGCAAACACTTTCTTATTCATTGTATTATATACTGTCATTTACAGAAGATCTGGAAATACAATTTTGAAACTGATTTAATAATTGAAGTGTTAAAAAGGCTTGTCTTGTCTCAAATAATGCCATGGTTATGAAAGTTTCAAAAACTAAGCCTATGACTGGATTTCAAATAAGTGTAATGCAATCTATCATGATAAATACCATGGGAAGTGACCATGCACAGGGTGTGGGTCACTCAGATGCATTAACTGCCCTGGTCAACACTGTTTAACATGAGGTGCATAATGATATGTAAATGAGAAATCCATGCAATTGAGCAACACTGAATATGCAAAATGCAGAAGGCTGAGATGATGGATGTGTATAAAAGTGTTGCACACCCATGCCCAAAGCTTAGAATGTCATAATTTACAGAGCAAATGATGGGAGCCATAATTGACATATTGACTGAAGTAGCTCAGCATCATATTGCTGGGAATCACTAGTTGAGCCAGTGCTGAGAGCCACAGCCAAAAAGTACAATACAGGAAGCAACTTGCATACCAGCAACTGTCAGATAAGCAGATAATAGACTTCTTTATAACTGACAGGGATACAATACAGAACCTATATTAACTGTGCCACACATAAATGTATTTTAAGGGTATGCATGGTAAGCTTATTCCTCTGTAGAAAAGGTATATTTTTTATTTATTTACCAGGAAAGTCTGACTTGGAGCAAATTCAATTTTCAGCAGAAACCTGGGGAGGAACACTCCAGACACATGACTTTATAACATGGGATGAAATTGGCATACCCAGAGAAAACCTACACAGATGCAAAGAGGGCATGCAGACTCCATACAGAAGACACTCCAGCCGAGAATCAAACCAGAGAACCTCTTGCTGTGAGGCAACAACACTACTGCTGCACCACTGCAACTTCCAATGTGGCAGTGACCATTCTGGGTACAGCAGCCTTCCTACAAACCTACAGGGCCACATGATGTACACTACAGGCTTCTGTCTTACAATTCCTTGACATTATGGTACATATCTGGTTCACAATGAGACAAGAGGAGAGAACCAGCACTATGCATACTTTCTGTAGGACTTCAAACTTTCTTGAAGTTCTGGATACCATTGATTGCTCCAATGTTGCTGTTATAGCCCTACCCGGTCCAAACATATAAACATACATTAATAGGAAGGGCAAACAGTTTCACAGCTAGCAGATGCTCTGAAATCCCCAGGATATTTTTTATAATGCACCAAGCAGGCAGTTTATATGAATCATACATTTGGTATATATCTGACCTATAACAATGGTTCCTCCAAAAGAACTTCTCATGGGGCCAATTGGTTCATTGATTCACACCCACTACAGAAAGCATGATTTACATAGGCAAGCTACCATGTCTACTGAGGGCAAGCCAGTGTGTCTTGTTTGCTACAGGCAGGCAATTCTTGCTATTGTGCTTAGCTCCAGAACAGTTTTAGGAATTCTGACACTGGTAGTTAAGTAAGATTTGCAGCTGAGCAGGCCAGAGAAGGGAATAGTGGGCCTCAGAACTCCCAGGGCATGCATGAAATGCCCATTTACAGTAATGCAGTATCTCTGCTTAATGCTGTGCAAGTGGGAAGAGAAGGAGGAGGACGTAAACCAGAAATACAACTGCTGAGGGAAGAACCTCCCAGCTAGCATTAAAAATATATCGCCATCGCCATCATCATCATCATCATCATCACCATTACCATCATCATAATCACCATCATCATCATCGTCATCATCAGCATCGTAATCACCATCATCATAATCACCATCATCATCATCATAATCATCATAATCACCATCATCATCATAATCACCATCATCATCATCATCATCATCATCATTCTCCCAGTTATCATTAAGAGTACAGTACTAATTCATTTATTATTATTATTGTTATTATTTTATTATTAAGTCATGAGTTCTTTTCACTAGGCCCAGGGTGACATTGTATATCAAGTGAAAGGCCAACTTGGTGGAATAAACAGCAGAAGATCACAAAACTGCACAAGTGAGTCTGGATTTTGGAATAGCTGGGTGATGTGGATATGACAGAAACACCAACTTTAACATCTGCATTGTCTCCACTGTACAACCCACTCTGTGCTATAGGAAGTCAGTTATCTTTCTTTGTTCATCTGGAGAAACAATTGCAAGTTAAATACAAATTATATTTCTTTGTCTAACAGTTGCTTTTTGAATGTTCCTACCTTTGTTGGTTCACAAGAGAAATAAGCATATTTATACCATGACCCCCCCCCATTAATATTCTAAAACATGCAATCTGATTGGTCAGCGTGCATGTTGTAAATCGGAGTTATAGTAATGGAAAAAGGTCCGGTCTCCCAGACTTTTTCCATTAGTATAACTCTTTTTTTTTTACAGCAACGAGAACGCAAGATCTCCGTTGCTGTTTACAGCCTGTCTTGCTATGTTAAACGAGTTTAACATAGCAAGGCAGCTTTTAAAAAAAGCAATGGAGCATCTCTGTTGTTTTTTTTAAAGCTGTCTCGCTATGTTAAACCCATTTAACATAGCAAGACACTTCAAAAAGCAACGGAGATCTTGCTTTCTCCGTTGCTTTTTTCAAAACTGTCTTGCTATGTTAAATGGGTTTAACATAGCAAGACAGCTTTAAAATAAACAACGGAGATTCTCAGTTGCTTTTTTTAAAGCTGTCTTGCTATATTAAACTCGCTTAACATAGCGAGACAGTTTGTAAAAAGCAATGGAGATCTTGCTTTCTCTGTTGCTTTTTTCAAAACTGTCTCGCTATGTTAAATGGGTTTAACATGGAGAGACAGCTTTAAAAAAAAACAACTGAGACTCTGTTGCTTTTTTTAAAGATGTCTCACTATGTTAAACCCATTTAGCATAGCAAAACAGTTTGTAAAAAGCAACGGAGATCTTGCTTTCTCCATTGCTTTTGCCCACAGCTCTGATGTACTGCGTAGGCATACGCATGCGTAGTACATCAGAACTGCCACAGAATACCAGACAGCTGCAGAGGGGCAGCAAGGAGGCATTATACAATGCCATTATTTAAGAAAAGTAATTTTTTTTTTTCTTAAATAATGTCATTGTATAATAGCAATAACCCACTTCTGGGTGTGGGTAATGCTGGATTTACCCACGGTTGGCTTTATTTGGTCCCTCAGGCTTCGCCCTCGTGACCAAACCATGCCAACCATGGGTAAATCCAGCAGTACCCTCATCCAGGAGTGGGTTATTGCTATAATACATAAAATGAAGAAATATATTATAATTTTACAACCCTTCAAATTTTCTGCCTGTCATAAGAAATGTTTGTCATTCTACCTCAATAGTTGTGCAGTTCAAATCGCTGAATAATATAGGTTCATATGTTCATAGAAGATTACTAGACTAACAGCTCAAGAATCCTTGCAAGCCACGCCATAATTACCCAAATTTTACCAGATTTTCAACCCCTAAGTTCTAGATGATGGCTTAAGTGTGTGCCAATGTCTTTGAGTATATTACAGACTGCCCCTGTCCAAAAGGGACATGGGCACCATCTCAGGAGTGTATTTACAATTCGTCATCCATTTATCCAAACTGCAATTAAAGAGGATCAGGGAAAGGCTCTGTTTTGCATGAATAGGAAGCCTGTTCCAGAGAAGGGATAATCTTTGAAACACATATCTGTCTCTCTGTGATGTTCTATTTATGTCACGGACCAGGTTTAGATTCCTAGATTGGGTGGCCCTTATGCAATTTGAATTACAAATGTGTAACAGTTCCATCAGGGCTGGATTTGACAGTCCCTTGTAGGCTAGGCATAGGTTAACCCTTAATAGTCGGTAGGAGACAGAGTAAAGGGATATGGCTTTTAGTCTATCTGCATAAGACATGTTGTTTACACCCGCATTTTTTTAAGGAACTTCTGAGGCCACTCAAGCTGTTGTAAGTGCCTGGTCAAGTACATGCCAAAAGGTGCATTGTACTTGAATACTGGTCTGACGAGGGCCAAGTATAGTGGGACTGTAACTTCCTTGGATCTGGATGCCATGCCTTTACTTATAAGCTGTGCCACATAGAAGGAATTCCTTGCTACTATGGACACATAAGGGTCAAAGGTCAGGCTACTATATATCTGTGTACATAGATCACTGACCACTGAGTCCACTCTTAGAGGTGTTACATTAATGTTGTAATTTACAGGGCTATTTCACTTCCCAAAGGGTATTATAATTTTTTTGCATTTAGTTTTAGGCCATAGCTCTGGCAGCAATCATTTGTCTGAGTCAAATCCTTCTGAAGGATATCTTCAGCACTGGGGAATTCAGTGACTGCCCCAAACTTGCAGTCATCAGCAAACGTAGTCAGCCAAAGGCCTTCTACATAAGCCTTGACTTCAGAGAAGTATATTATGAACAGGAGTGCTCCCATCACTGAGCCCTTTGGCATTCCACTAGTAACTGGCATCTTGTTAGATCTGGATTCTCCTAACTCTAACAACACATGTCCTGTCTGGAGCCATTTGGCTATCCATCTCGTGACATAGGGATTTATGCCCAGTCTTGTAAGTTTATCTATAATATCTGAGTGGGGAATTGTGTCAAATGCCTTAGCCAGATCAATATAGGCAGTATGCACTGTTTTACCCTCATCCATGGCCCTAGTGACTTTCTCAAAGAAGTCCACCAAATTCAGCAGAAATTACCTGTCCTTGACAAAGCTGAACTGGGTTGGGTCCAGTGTTTGGAGGTTTCCTATGTTGTTTTTTATCAGCCCTGCATATAAGACTAGTCTAACATAAAAGTCTGTAATTTCCCTGGGTACGTTGATTTTCCAGCTTTATACAGAGGGATGACTGTTGCTGTCCTCCACTTCACAGGGACAAAGCCAGTCTGGAGGCTGGATAGATATCCCAGTGGGAATGAAAGGTTCTGCTTCAAGCTAATTAAGAGACAAACACAAAACAATGATACCATAGAGTAAATGCTCCTTACCAAAAAACCAGCAGCAAAATTTTAAAGTAAAATAAAGATGATAAAGGAGCAAACAAAGGCTGCAAATACTCAACAGCCTATACATTCCTTCCACACAAGTATCGAAGACAGGAACAGTTCAAACTGGAATAAAAACTCAGTTTATTCGTTCACTGGTAAGCGCTTTCACCCCTTCGGGCTTCCTCAGACCATTAAAACTTGGAAGACAAGAACAATTCTACTTTTATACTTCCATAGTATACCAATTAAACAACTGATTGATCTAACCTGTAGCTGATTCATTCAATTTCATTAAAGTGGTATTCTCATTAAAAGAATCTCACACTGAAAGACTAAAAATATAGCCTACCACTTACAAATATATGAATATTTAAAAACATAAAATACATTAACTACGTAGTTTAAAAATAATTATTCATGATAAATTTGTAGAACATAACTAAAACCCAAACATACAATGGAACTGTGCTCTTTCAAGACATAGAGTAACACAAAAATGCTCATAAAATATGTTCTATAATGAGGAAAATATAATGCATGCAAACAAACTACACACATCAATTCTCATACTAAAAATGATATGCATGTGTCGTTAAAACATAAATTAACACAAAATTGCTCATAAAAGCATGTTCCATAATGAGGACTATATAATGCATGCAAACAGACTACACACATTAATTCTCATGCTGAAAAATTATATGCATGTGTCGGCACAGAGGTATTACTCTTATCAATTACTTAGCTATAAGCCTACGTGCTGTTAATAAGGGTTTCGGGGGTACCTTATCATTCAGGCCAGGGGTTTTGTTGGCCCTAAGTCTAATAATCCACTTAAGCTCACATCTTTCAGTAAAGTTTCTAAGGTCCCCTCCTCGACTAATGGGACTAATAGTCTGGATCACCATAAACTTAAAAACTATGCTGTTGGCCACACTCTTGGACATGCTTGGAAAGTGCATTGGTATCTGAGACTATACAAATCTGATAGGCACATTCTCTTATCCTGTCCCTTAACTTTCTGTCGGTCTTCCCAACGTAATATGCAGAGCACATTATACAGCTTGCCAAATAGACAACATGTTCTGTCAAACAATCTGCACTAACACTAAATTTGAACTCATGCTTTGTGACTGTATGTATAAATATTGCGCTGTCATCGATGTAATCACAAAAATTGCATCTACCACAGTGATTGGTACACTGTGAATCAATGGCACCAAAACCACTGCTAGCTCTCGAGTAGCATAGAATTCTCTGTAAATTGTTCTTATTTTTATCCATGAAAGTAGGATGGTCACCTACCAGCTCCTTAATGGTTGGCTCCACTATCAATGCGCCCCAGTTCTTAACAATGATGTCTTTGATGTCATTGGTATCCTGTGTATAGAATATGGGAACCCTGACTTCTGGACTTGAGGGTTTCTCAACTGGGTTCATACCCAGGCCATTTGATGAAAAGTAAGGGTGGGCACTACTACCCTCAATGCCTCAACTCCTTCGAAACCCTCACATACTTCATCCATACTATGGGATCTAGCCAACAACCTATCTTGCAATCCCTTCATCTCATTCTGAAATCCCCATCAGTGGGGTTGAGCCTAGAAGTTCTCATAACCTGACCTTTGATCACATTCTTAAACATATACCTAGGGTGCATACTCTTCCTATGCAGAAGTGTATTCCTGTGGCATGGCTTCCTATAAACACCAGTATTCAGCGTCCCATCCCCTAACTTCTCCACAAAGACATCCAAGAATGCTATATAAGTGTTTGAAGTGACCATGTCTGAAGTGACCATGTTTGAAGTGACCATGTCTGAAGTGACCATGTCTGAAGTGGCCATGTTTGAAGTGACCATGTTTGAAGTGACCATGTCTGAAGTGACCATGTCTGAAGTGACCATGGTAAACTTCAAGTAATTAGTGAGCCCATTTATCTCATCTAGGAACTCTACAAGTCATTCCTCTCCTCCTGTCCATAACAAAAACAGGTCATCCACAAACCGTTTGTAAAAACAAACATAATTCTGGAAGCTGTTTAAAGGGAAAAGTTTCTCTCTCTTCCAAGTGGCCATAACCAAGTTGGTGTAGCTATTAGCACAGGACGTGTCCATAGCCACATCATCTCGCTGAATATAGACCTGTTCACTAAACATAAAAATGTTATTTTCAAGGACAGCTTCTACAAGTGAACACAAAAGATCTACAAACCTGTCACTGTGTTCAGTGTACCTACCAATGAGCGGTGTATACAGCTAATACCATCTTCATTTGGAATCATGGTAAACATGATTGTACATCTAAGGTCGCAAACACATACTCAGAATCTACAGACAGTAACCTTGTTTCTTCATATAATTCAATAATAAACTGTTCCGTGTCTCTTAGAATATGTGGAATCTTATCCACAATTGGTCTTAGGTACTTCTCCAGGTACAAGGGCATGGATTCTGTCACCCAACCCCTTCCTGCCACTATAGGTCTCATTGGTGGATGGTGAGGGTCCTTAAGAACTTTGGGGAGTCCCTGTATGACTGGTATGAGTGGACAGTCTACCTTCAGAAATTTATGCAACTCAAATGTAATCATATTACATTTCAAAAGATCATCTAGCATGTCATACAACCTGAACACTAAAACCTCCACTTCCCCCATAGAAAGTATATCATAGAATTTTTCATCATTTAACATAGATACCATACTGTTGTCATAATCCAATGTGTTCATTACCACTCTCAGTCCGCCTTTATCGGCTGGTCTGATTCTAATGGCATCATCACATTTAAGTCAATTCAAGGCAGTCCTATGTCTAACAGATAAGTTCCTCCTTCTTCTCATGGACTTTGTATTAAGTTCCATCTGGTGTAAATCCTCTTCAACCAGTTTAGTAAAGGCATCCAATAGGGGGTGGAAGTTAGGACTGTACGTACTGGGTTTACAAAAGTCCCTCTAATGGGGCAATATTGTTAAACTCTAACTTAAGTTGTACATTCCTACTAAATAATTTAACATCCATAACATTATCTGTTATGTCACTTTTAGTCGGGGGTATAAAGGAGAGTCCTTTATCCAAGAGATCTAACTCATCCTTATCCAAATCCAAAGTGGCATAACAGATAATGTTATGGATATGGAATTATCAAAGGACATAAGTTGTAATTGTTTTATTGTTAATCTAATTACATTCTACTAAAAAAATGTTTAGACTCAGACATAAAAGTATTAAGCGGCAATAAATATTTGTATATACAGTTGCTTTGAAACAATAATCTGCTACTAAAAAAATCTAGCATGTTAAAATGTAAATATACAAAAAAGATATGCTTTTATATGTTTAAACATTGTAAACAGACTAACCTTCAATCTGAGTGAGTGAATTATTAGACATAATTTTGTCTAGTAATTATATCACTTTCAACAATAAATTTTTTCTTCAAAAAAATAGGGGTACCTATGGGTTCCCCTTCTGGAGCCAGTGGAGCCAACCTGGTCATGGCATTTTGGGAAAGGCAATTTGTCTTTACCAACCCCATTTTCCAGGATAGAGTCTTAATGTACACACATTTTTTGGATGATAATTTTATCATCTTGAAAGGGGACAGTGAGCTAGCTGAACTTCTTTTGGATTCTTTTAATACTTCCACAGTGTTTTTGAAGTTCACTTCTAGTTTTGAGAGGGATAAGATCTCATATCTGGATGTGGAATTATCGAAGGACATAAGTTGTAATTGTTTTATTGCTAGGATACATCGCAAAGAATCTTTTTCTAACAGTTATTTGCAATTCAGCAGTTGTCACCCTTTTAGCCAGAAAAAATCTATTATCAAGGGCTAACTGGTGAGAGCTGCTAGAATAATCACTAGGGAGAGTGATTTTGTGGAAGAATGTAGCTTCATGGAAAGTCTCTTCCTCAAAAGAGAGTATACAGAGGAGCTTATTGCAGAATTAATCACAGAGGTCCACAATAAACGAATATTGGGTTTTTATATCTTCATTTTAAACTCTGGCAGCTCCCCAGGGGAAAACTTAAACCTTTGGCCTAATGACAAGAAACTGTATCCCTGTAGTATTATTTTGACCTACAGTATGGATGTTAAGGGAATTATTTCCATCATCTATAAAAACTGGAACTTGATTATGCAGGAAGGACCTGTTCAGGAGAATGGAATGGAAACCCCTAAAATAACTTTTAGAAGAGGTCAAAATTTAAAAAAAACATACTAGAGAGAAAACCTAAACTTGCAGATGCCAGAGTAGGCATGTTTAGATGCAATATGTGCCGTTATTGTAGGTACATATGCACAGGATCTACCTTTGTCATAAATCTTAGATATAAAGTACAGGGTAGATTTAATTGCTCAAGCTCACGAGTTGTCTATTTAGCTAAGTGTACTCACTGTCCAGTTTTTTACGTCAGTAAAACTGACAGAAAACCCCAAGAGCATATTTATGAACATTTGTACACTATTAAGAAGGGTAAGCTGGACGATGCCTTAGCAAAACATGTCATGGAGAATCCCCTACACACATTTTTATTCACAGTCATCGATCAAATCCAGTTAGATGGTAGGGGAGGGGCGGATTCCCTAATCCTCGAGGTTAGGGAATTAATCTGGCAGCTGAGATTGGATGCTTGCCATTACCCAGGAGTTAATGGTAGATTACCCATAACATGTATGTTGAGACTCAGGAGCTTAAACAGGTAAATTTCTCTAAAATTTCTTTTATCATTCAGTTTTCTTCTCCCTTTCAGTTTTCTTATCCCTTCGTTTATAATTCCAGACTAGTTCCACCAGTCGATTTTGTACTTCATTGTCATTATTATTATTACATTATTATTAATTCCATCTTAATAGAAAACTTTTTACCTCAGATAGGGTAAAATGTGTTGTTAATGTGGAGACGGTTTTTAATAGATTTGAGCTAAACCTGTCTTCAGAGGTATTTGTGAGGGTAGTTAGATACCCTCGAATGTTGTTAGATGAAGGTTAGTCTGTTTACAATGTTTAAACATATAAAAGCATATCTTTTTTTGTATACTTACATTTTAACATGCTCGATTTTTTTAGTAGCAGATTATTGTTTCAAAGCAACTGTATATACAAATATTTATTGCCGCTTAATACTTTTATGTCTGAGTCTAAACATTTTTTAGTAGAATGTAATTAGGTTACTTATTAGCTTTTTTATTGGTAATTGTCAATTGTATATAAGGGGAAGGTGTTTAGTGACGTTGTTTCCATTTTTTTTCTCTAATGAAAATTGGTGTATTTATGCTAACGAAAAGCTTGTGGGAAGCTTAAAGTATTAAATTACAGCTTTTAACTTATCCATCGCCCGGTGACTTCCTTTACAGTTTTCGAGGTTCTAGGAGAGTTGTTTTATCATTTTCACTGAGTGGAGGGTTTCGAAGGAGTTGAGGCATTGAGGGGTAGTAGTGCCCACCCTTACTTTTCATCAAATGGCCTGGGTATGAACCCAGTTGAGAAACCCTCAAGTCCAGAAGTCAGGGTTCCCATATTCTATACACAGGATACCAATGAGATCAAAGACATCATTGTTAAGAACTGGGGTGTATTGATAGTGGATCCAACCATTAAGGACCTGGTAGGTGACCATCCTACTTTCATGTATAAAAATAAGAACAATTTAAAGAGACTTCTGTGCTACTCGAGAGCTAGCAGTGGTCTTGGTGCCATTGATTCACAGTGTACCAGTCACTGTGGTAGATGCAATTTTTGTGATTACATTGATGACAGCGCAATGTTTATACATCCAGTCACGAAGCATGAGTTCAAATTTAGTGTTAGTGCAGATTGTTTGACAGAACATGTTGTCTATTTGGCAAGCTGTATAATGTGCTCTGCATATTACGTTGGGAATTCTGACAGAAAGTTAAGGGACAGGATAAGAGAACATGTCTATCAGATTCGTATAGTCTCAGATACCAATGCACTTTCCAAACATGTCCAAGAGTGTGGCCACCAGCATAGTTTTAAGTTTATGGTGATCCAGACTATTAGTCCCAGTAGTCGAGGAGGGGACCTTAGAAACTTCACTGAAAGATGTGATCTTAAGTGGATTATTAGACTTAGGGCCAACAAAACCCCTGAACTGAATGATAAGGTACCCCTGAAACCCTTATTAAAAGCATGTAGGCTTATAGCTAAGTAATTGATAAGAGTAATGCCTCTGTGCCGACACATGCATATCATTTTCCAGTATGAGAATTGATGTGTGTAATTTGTTTGCATGCATTATATATTTCTCATTATAGAACATATTTTATGAGCATTTTTTGTGTTACTCTATGTCTTGAAAGAGCACAATTCCATTGTATGTTTGGGTTTTAGTTATGTTCTACCAATTTATCATGAATAATTATTTTTAAACTATGTAGTTAATGTATTTTATGTTTTTAAATATTCATATATTTGTAAGTGGTAGGCTATATTTTTAGTCTTTCAGTGTATATTCTTTTATTGAGAATACCACTTTAATGAAATTGAATGAATTAGCTACAGGTTGGATTAATCTGTTGTTTAATTGGTATACTATGGAAGTATAAAAGTAGAATTGTCCTTGTCTTCCAAGTTTTAATGGTCTGAGGAAGCCCGAAGGGGTGAAAGTGCTTACCAGTGAATAAATAAACTGAGTTTTTATTCCAGTTTGGACTGTTCCTGTCTTCAATACTTGTGTGGAAGGAATTTATATGCTGTTGAGTACTTGCAGCCTTTGTTTACTAATTAAGAGACATCCTGGGTATTGTTTGCACCCATCAAAGTCATGTTTTTTACCTTTCAAAAGCATAGTGGCAACCTGTTCTTTGGTGATAACTGGAAGAGCTATAATGAAAGGTATTTCTTTGGAGGTAACCAGAGGTGATGGGCAGGTGAAATTTGAGCTGAATTTATTGGCCAGCAGATTTGCAGTATCTTATAGCTGAGAACAGGTGATTCTGTCAACAACTAATTTCACACATTGTTGAGTGTTGCCCTTAAGACTGCAGACAGAACAGAAAATGCATTATGGTTACCCTTAACTTGAGAGTTTATTTTTGCCTCAAAATTTGCTTTTGAACACTTGATTAGTCCCCTAATTTGCTTATTTAATCTAATGAGGGAGTTTTTACTCTGTTCTGCACATTTTCTCTTACTTCTAGACAGGATTTTCTTTCTTTTGTTTTACAAGCTATTATACTCAACATGGTGGTTTGTTTTTGTGATTTGTCCTAGGCTTACTTTGGTCTGGTACTACCATCTATGCAGTTATTTATATGGTCATACAGGGCTTTTGTGTATGCCTCCACATAGGTGTCTTTGTTTTCTGGTTTAGGAGGAGCTTGGAAATTAGCTATGCTATCACTTAATATGAGGTAGTATGCCTTAGAAAAGTTCTTAAAGGTTTTGGGGTTAGGTGGGGGTTCTAGTTTTATATTTATTTCAAGGGATACACCTTTGTGATCTGATCTAATTAGTGAGGACATCACATGGGGGGGGGTGCAACTCTATCATCAGGTCTAGGATATTTGTACCTCTAGTGAGAGTGCAGACTAGCTGCACCAAGACATTTGTATTAATAAAGTCTAGGAATCTTTGAGCCTGCATGTTAGTGGTTGTGTATGCTTCCCAGTTAATGGAGTATGGTAGTCAGCTGAATGGTAAGTGATCCTAGTAAATTAAGGTATGATGTATGTATTTCCTCTTTCATGGTGGGGGACCTGTACCTAGCAAGGATATGGTAATGGATTTTTCCTATAGTTAGCTGGACATGGAGTAGCTTAAGCTTGTCATATTGTTTCACCAGCCTTGATGTGTGCTTATCCTTTATGTAGATGGATGCACCTCCTCCTTTTTCCCTTTCATGTGTAGTGGGTGATTGGAAGGCATGAAAGGCATTATAGCTTCACACTGCTGGGGTGCTTTCTGTGATTTTGAGAGATATTTCAGTAACTGCACAGATGTTAGCATTTTCCATGGTGAGGAGTACTTCCGGGGAGTGTAGGTTTTTTTTTAGACTCCTTGCATTCAGCATTAGTACCTTTAGTTTATCCTGAGTAGATTTTGCTATGTTGAAAGGTTTGCTTGTTTGGCAATGCCTATAAAAGGCACTATAGAAGTAAATAATGTTTTGGCCAATATCCAAAAGCCTAATGATGACAGGTGAAGACCATCCCTTGAAAAGCAGTGTGGCCTGTCAATCATGTTCTCTCAGGCTGACAGATATTAGGCACCTTTAGAATGACACGAGTAGCTAAGCCAATTATTAAAGTGAATCATTTACTGCTGGTATTGTGGCATCATACTTGAAGATGGTAGAATGCTGCTCAGTGCTAGGCTCATACCTGCCTGTGATATATATTCTGAGAGCTCAATTATGTCTCTCTTCATATAGTCCAGGTAGGTATGCCTCAGGTCATTTACGTCCACATGGACTATGACTGAGTCATACTGGTACTTGAGGTTTAGTAACCTGAGTGCTTGCATGATCTGGTGAATCCTGGACCTGACAGTTGACTAACTGTAACCTTCTCCTTATTGAGCCTGGTGAGAGGGACATTGATGTGTCACACAATGTTGTGTCCTATGACTGAAATCCTGGGTTGTGTGGTGTTACGACCTAAGTGAGACAATATGAGATGTGGTTTTATGCATTATGGTGGGAGTTGTCTTGTTTGTGTGCATGCAGAGTTTTTGAGGACTGCGTCTGTGCTGTCATTGCGGCTTGGGTTAGTTACATGTAAGCACCTTCACATATGTATGTGCGTCTATGTGACTGGACCTTTGTAATACCACTTTAATGAAAATGAATGAAATACAGGTTGGATTAATCAGTTGTTTAACTGGTGAGTGTTGTTTGTGTGTTTCTGATGACCTGTTTGGCATTCTTTGTGTCAATATGTAAGAGTCTTGCCTCCAGTGACATTGTATAACTACATCTCTCACATACTGTATTGGTCTGTCTCAGAATTAAATGGCTGTCAGTGTATATGAAGAAGTTGCTACATTGCCTCATGATGCCCATGTCCACCAAGCTAAATGAAGAGATAGCAGAAAATGTCCTATCCATGGTTGCAGGTCCTTAATATGTACTTTACAAGGAAAAACAAAATACTGAAAAGCAAAAAAACAAGTGGTAATGGTAAGCTGTGCTCCCAAAAAGCAGTCAAATATCATAAAGAAAAAAACAAAGGAAGCAACAGGCCACAGCTGTAGAAAAATAAAAGCAGTTTATTCCACACAAGACAAAGGTGAGCACTTCTGTGGACTAAGCCACTTCATCAGACAATAAAAACAGAGCAAACCCCCCATTTTATACCATTTCAGAACAACTCAATTGATAGGATCCTCACCTTCATTTAAAGGCACATAACATAAAAGTTACCACTTTCAAGAGATTCACTGTATCACCTAAAAAATGCTTAAAGTCAAATTACACTTAAAATAAAATTCATAGCGTAGAGATGTACAAATAAAAACATATAAATATATGTAGAACTAAACATATGTAAGTACGACTACTTAAGCAAATCCCTGCCTAACAAACTAGGCTTAATAATTATTTTATTAATAAGTCTGCCGGTTGAAGGGCTTGAGCAAGCCTCTGCCTTTGAAGGAGGTAACATTTGGGATGGGAGACATCTACAGAGGTTTGTTGAAGTGAAAGAAAATCCATTATTGTGTTGTGATTTGACTGTTAATGAAACCTCACCAGAGGCAACCAGTGAGTATGATTTGGCAATGTTAAAGAAAGAACTTTTTAAACTAGAGAGTGATCTACGTAAGTTTAAATGCTTGCAGTCACAAAGACTTTATTTTGAAGCTTGCCTACACTTAAATATTATCCCTCGTGGTTTGAGAGTTCTTAATATGCCCACCTATAGCACTGTATATAAAGAGTTGTTGTTGAGTTGGCAACGCATTAATATTGAAACAAGCTGCAGGTATATGCAGCTTTTGATAGACTACTTTAAACCTGAAGAGACTGAGTTATCTGATAGCATTTATAAAATGCAGGAAGAACTGTATGTAAGGGTCCCGAGTTCAGGGATAGTCTTTAAGCTTGACCTGTACTCCAAAAAAACACTAAACCATTGTGGATATAAAAATGATAAAATATGACCAATATTATACAAATAATTGTGCTATTACATGTAGATATGCATGAAAATAAACAGCTTTATCAATATTTTGCCTCTTGTTGTCCTAAACACAAAAAATATGTATGTGCAAAAATTCAAATTTAATACAATAAAACCTTTGTCTGGGGATCATAAGGAACCTAATCATATTAAAGTTGCTTTGTTTTTTTAAAACTCATAGTACAGATATACAATCATTTAGCCCTGGTTCTTCACATGCATTTAACCTGACTTACTGTTTGAATTCCTTTAATTTAAACTTGTTCAAGTCATCACCTACATCATTATGTTTCACTTGGCCTACCAGAAAAACTAAATGCATAAATAAATAAGTAAATAACTAAATAAATAAATAAATAAATACATTTCTTAAAATTACTACATTTCTGTGTGTGCCTACTCAAAGCATTTTTTGTGCTACTATTATGAATATCATATAGATGTTCATATATCCTGTCCCTAAACCTTTTTGTGGGTTTGCTCACTTTTTGGTGTTGCAGTGTACTCTGCCTGGACAACCTAGAGTTCTCTCAGAACCTTCCACACAACCATATGGGTCATGGTTGATATATTTACAGTATTTACACATGCCACATTGGTTCATAGCGGAAACTCTGTTCTAATGAACCCAGCTTGAACTACCCTCAAAGATATTATTAAGATTTCTACCTTTACTCTGTGTGACTAAGGGTTCCATTTTAACTCATGGAAGAAAATTAAATTCCAGTTTGATCTCAACATTGCCATAATTTTGTAAACCCCCACATTGTGGGGGACTACCATTACATGTTTCATGTTAAGGTCCTTTAATTTAAAATTAGCAATAACTTTATTATTAGTAGGTACAACCTCTTTAGGTGCGTCAAAATTTGAATTACTCAAAATTGGGGCATATTTTGTCATTTTATTGTTAATAATATCTGCCTTGACTTCTTTTAACAATACGTTCAGATACCCTCTGTCCTCAAACATTTTTACCAAAATGTCCAGCTTATCAAAAAAAGCAGTCATCTGTCATCATTCTTGAAAGGTGCACCATCTGCACTTTTACAATGATCTTCTTGTAGGACAAAGGGTGGTTACTATCAACATGAAAACAAATGGTGGCTTCATATCTCCCTATAGCCATTTCCTTCATTATAGTGACATCCAACTAATCAATTTTATCTACATCAGTACTATAAGTGAACCTTAAAAAAATGGTGCTTTTGTTAACAACACCCGTAAATTCCATCAATCTGTCATGGTCACTTTTCTAAAAAATAAATGTCATCCAGGACTCTAAAGTACCTAAAATATATACATATTATGGAGAATTAATCACATATTGTGACTCCCACTCTGCCAAAACAAGATTTGCATAAAGGAGTGCACAGTTTGCACCCATGGCCCAACCTGATATCTGGTAAAAAAAATTCTACTTCAAAAAATGCAAAAGTATTGTATAAAATGATACCCATAAATCCCATTTCATCAACTCCATTTCTTTGAAATTCATTATTTCGAACTCCCAGAACTACAAAAAGGAAACCCCGGGAAAGGAACCACTTGGCTGGCATGGTGAATGTTGCCCTTCCTTCATGCTATTGCAATCTTGGAGTTGGTATATTTAGCTAGGGGGATGTGGGTGGCAGAGCACTTCACATCAGGGGGTGTTGGGAGGGGTTTTCTTTTGTTTTTCTGGTTGTTGTTTTGTCCTGGTGGTTAAGTGGTTCCTTTCCTGGGGTTTCCTTTTCATAGTTCTAGGAGTTCGATATAACGAGATTCGAATAAATGGATTTGATGAAATGGGATTCAATAAAGTAAGTGTTCAATAATTTGGCATATCCATATATATATATATATATATATATATATATATATATATAGAGAGAGAGAGAGAGAGACAAAAAAAAAACATTTATAAACAATTTTTAAACAAGAATTGTCTCTGCTCCTGTAATACCTGTGGATAACTTTATTTCTCCTTTCTCTTCACTTTGCTTAACTGATACCTTTTGTGAATTTTTCTCCTACCTTCTTTCTCCCCACTTATATTACCTAATAGTAATCTCATAATTCTCTTCTTTCACTAACCACATTTTCATCTTAAACTCTCTGCTGAAGAGTCATAGCTTGCATTTACTAAATTTGGTATCACTGTAGAAATCGGTGTACATTGTAACTGCATCAACGTGTTATCAGTCCTACTATAATGCTTAATGTCTATTTTTTTTTTTTTGAATTTTAATCTGTATATTGAAATATCTGTTGACTGTAATTGCTAATTTAATCTTTTCAATCTGTTACAACATTTTTTTTGTTGTATTCTTGGATCTTTCCCCCTTTGACTCGACTGAAAATGGACCACTGAATCAGTCAGACTATCCGGGTAAACAAATATAAAATAAATAAAAATTAAACAATGTGTTGTGTGTGTGTGTTGTGTGTGTGTGTGTGTGTGTGTGTGTGTGTGTGTGTGTGTGTGTGTGTGTGTGTGTGTGTGTGTGTGTGTGTGAGAGAGTGTGTGTGTGTGCTAAACAATAGTCAAAACATGAATATATATATTTTAAATTTTATTTCATGTCACTTATCCATTTTGATTATATATTACTGTTCACACATTTTCATTTCAGTCAGTATTCTAATATTTTTTTGATAACAATTGTGAATTTTTTTGTTTGCACCTGGATTCATTACTACTGTTTTATCAGTTAGTCACCAGGTATTGCTAACATAAAGTGAGCAGAAATGGTTTGCCAGTATTGGTACATTTTATATTCTGATGTTAAATGAAACTCCCCAATCAAAATGTTTGCATTTTAGGTTCCAGTAGTAGGTTTTGATAGTTTTATTTTTCCTAAACTATCTAAGTGAATGTTTAACTTAAATTTAAATCTCATGATGCTATGCTAGTAGCTGGCTACCTGTTGAAGTTATTTGCTATGAATAATGCGTTGCCACAGATCCATCCATCCATCCATCCATCCATCCATCCATCCATCCATCCATCCACAACCCCTTTTTCCCATTTTTGCACATGGGGTTGGGGTATCTCTTCAACAATGACAATCATCTAGCACCAATGTGAAATTATTTGTTTCTGCTGAAACAACATACTTCATTTCATGAAGTATATACCATTCTCAGTTTTCAACTTGTACTCTTAATATTTTATTGCTCCAAAATATAAATGATTTTCATACCTGAATCTAATTTTACTGTTTAATTAGCTGGATAGTAAATTATGATATTTGCTATAAATCAGTTGTTTGCTATGGCTGGAGCTTATAACATAGTCTGTTAATGCCAAAACAAAATGTGAGCAGAACTTGTTAGTCAATCTGATTAATTATATATGCTTCTATGCTTATAGGTTAAATGAAGCAGTGAATTCAGAATTTCTGTATTTTATGTTCTAGCAATAGATCAAGTAAATTTGAATTTTTCCTACATCGTCAATGTGAATGTTTTACTTACATTTAAATCTTATACTGCTGTGCTAACTTGGTTGGGTACCATTTGGAGTTTTTTGTCATGAGCCTGCTGTTTACTACAGGTTTAGATGAAAAAGATACTTCTTTCTACTGCAACATGCATTAGCTAACATCGTATAAACCATTCCTAAAGGAATTTTTGTTTGTTTTAATTTCAGTCATTACTGTAGCATTTTTTTTGGTTCTAAACTAAATGTTTTCCTACTTGTATTCCATGCTGCTGTTTTATTAGTTGGTCATCAAATGGTGTTATTTGTTATAAATCTGCTTATACTATGGATGAAGTTCAGAACTGTTTCTGTTTGTAAAACAATTTAAACACAGTTTTGAGCATATATTATTGCTAGATTTTTTTTGTACAGAAAAATGGGAAAGCATGTAAGTTTTTTTTTCTTTTATTGTTTTTCTTGGTAGCGTTGTCACCTCACAGTAAGACGTTGTCCTGTTCGATTCTCAGCTAGAGCGTCTTCTGTGTGGAGATATGCATGAATGGGCGTACCTTTGTTGAAGGTTGCGTGTCAGGGCTGGCAACTCGGCACCTAAAAATCTACTGCCAATCATTAGCGGACCGGAGTTCCGCTGTGGCAACCCCTAACCGGGAAAAGCCAAAAGACACAACAACAACATTGTT
>NC_056742.1:475282152-475305219 GCF_019279795.1 Protopterus annectens
TACATGATTGTAGCGCATTGGTGTGATGAACAGCAGCGCACATGGAATATGCATGCTATTCATGCTTCTCACAAAGCCTACATGATTGTAGCGCATTGGTGTGATGAACAGCAGCGCACATGGAATATGCATGCTATTCATGCTTCTCACAAAGCCTACATGATTGTAGCACATTGGTGTGATGAACAGCAGCGCACATGCAATATGCAGGCTATTCATCATACTTACATGATGCCAAGCACTGTTTTGTGGCCAGCAGCAATGTTGTTGGCCAGAAAGCAGTGCTGGGATCATGAGTACACAATGTAAACAAAAGTACTTGCCTGTAGGCAAACATATGATGCGAGCAAATATGGACAGCTTATATGAAGTAAATTCAAATGACTTTTAAGCGTGACGATACAGGGGACATTAACTTGGGCTAATGTGCATAGAATACAATGTGAACAGTAATTATGAGGGGAGGGTAAATTGAAAAAAAAATTTACTCATTTAATGTATTCAAATAGGATGATGCCAGAAAGAAATATTTTTCAATAGAAAGACATCTATATTGATGGTAATAATCAATAGTTCTGTTTCCAAGTGGTTACCCATGTGCATAACTTAAAAACAGACATGTTAATACTGGATGTGAGAAGGACACATGCAACATTGTAAGAAAGAATATTAAATGTGATATTAATGTTTATGACATGCTGAATTTAGGCAATAACAATGACATTGGATGCATTATGGGCCATTCACATACAGTGCAGTTAGTGAATATGACAGGTATATCAGGGAATGCATGACTGATAACTGGCTGTAGTAATGTACACTCCACTCCATCCTGTAAAAAGGCATGTGTAGTACAGCAGCTATGTCATGCACAGCCAAAATGGACATGTTTCAACATTAGTCATTGGACAACCTTAGACAGAGGGGTGCATTACATTGGCACATGTCTAAGACAAGCATGAGTTTTATATACATGTGCATCATAAACAGTAATATAACAGCAATAAAATACACACGTGACAAATGACAGCACAGATCTGATGACATTACAGTACTTCAAAGTCTCTGTTTTTAAATAGTGTATCTAATTCAGGATTATACTGGACATGCTGACAAGACATTATAGCGAACAGCCATAACAACATGTAAACAATACAAATATTATTTTAACATTTGTTTACCAGGAAAGTCTGACTGGGACAGAACCCATTTTCAGTTGATGACCGGGGAGAAATGCTCCAGAAGCATGTCTTTGGAATGCAGGAAGAAACCGGAGCACCAGGAGGAAACCCACATGAATGAAGGGAGGACATGCAGACTGCACAGAAGACACCCCAACCAAGAATCAAACCAAATAACCTCTTGCTGTGAAGTAACAATGCTAACCACTGTATCACTGCACTGCCAACTGCATCACTGCACCACCCATATATTGTATGTATGACTACAGTTCCTATTTGCATTAATGTTAAATAAATAAAAGTTGAGAATAATAACTTCTTGGAGTATTGATTGTGTAATGTCAATACATTCATAGAATGTCACACCTGGCTGGAACTGAACAGCAAGCTATGTAAGCCCATCAACTACAAACATGTGTATGAATCATATGCACAACACTGAAAGTCTTAACAAAGCTAAGAGACTCCACCTATGTAAAGTCATTACATCACATGGATGTGTTGCAATTTGTATGAGATAAAAGGGGTGAGGAAGGTTGTTGATACAAGGTCTGGACCTGAAGATCTTTTTCGGACACTTGATCCAGCTAGAAAACTGCAACAGGGGGCTTGACCTATATAAAATTTAGAGGGATGCTAAGTAAAAGGCAAAATGGCTTCACTTCATATCTTAAACTACCTAGATGAGACATCTATTTGGAGATTTTGTAGAATGTACAAATGTTTTTAAGTAGAGAATAATTGCAACACTATATAGGGTCAAAAGGGAAATTCCATTCCAACTAGGCCTTGCTGTCACACTTAATGTCCTATAACACTGCCATATGTAAGTCTGATGTGTTTAAAGGGATGAGGGCAGCATAATTCTCAAATATTCAAAATGGGAAGCGGTCCAATAAAAGGTAAAGTGCTTTATGATTGAGGGAGATGGATGACAAATGACTTGTCAGAGGAACAGACTTGTTTATATTGATATTATAGCTGGAGCTAAGACCCATTGTGACAAAGATGTGCTAGGCTTTTTGTAACAAATAGATCTGAATAAGTAAACAGGAGCACTAACTTAATAGCAAAATGTGTGGATAAGTAGACAGAAGCACTACCTTTACAGCAACATGTATGGGCTCACCCATAAAAGTGGTGGTCCCGTATGGTTTGGGCATATCCTGAAAAGAGTCGCTGAGCAAAGAAGCTATAGGTTCTAATATCAGAACGAAAAGAGTTGGTGCCAGAAGACATCCCCACCTATTCCCCCTGAAAATGTAAATTGATTCTGATATGTCGGGAACAATTTTTACTATCATACTGGAGCTTTTATAGATATTAGCCAATGTTATATTGACAGTATTCAGCATAAGAGATAGCCGAAGATTCTTAAACTATCCTCTCACTCCACCTGATGAAATGCCTTTTCTGAGTTGAGGAAAAGAGACATCAATCAGAATGTTGCTTAGATTAACTTTACATCTATTGTTTGATATATAGAAAATCTGAACAGGCATCTCAACATTTGGTCACCCTAAATAAGTCCCAGCAGGATGGCTTGTAATCTACTGTACAAATTACCATAGATATTTTATAGTAGATATTTGAAAAACAATATGGGACTATATTTCTGTGGTTCTTGCCTAGTTTTCATATTAGCATTGGTGATGCTTGCTGCTATAAGGGGAGGCATATTCTGTGCTGTTAAAGATGACTGCAGGTCTGTGTGTCCCTGCAACTAGTAATGGAAGCTTTTTTTATAAACTGAACCCACAAGACCATCTGGGACTATGGGTTTAAATGAACTTAGTTTATTAATCTGCCCAGTTAGTTCAGTTTTTCCAGAAGGTGCACATGAGCTGCCTTTACTATCCTGTGGGATTAGATGAATACCGTCCAATACTGCCAGAAGAACAAAGGATGGATATACTTATGTCTAGTTCAGAAATTTATAGCTGAATACTAGGCTAACTGCCCCAAAGGGCTATTTTAAACCTAGCCAATAACCTGAAGTCAAAATCAAACCATGTACCTTGTGTTTATATGGTGAAAACATTAACAAGTATGCCAAACCCACCCCTCATGGTCCCCAATCTCTTCACTGAAAGTCAGTTTTCATGATTCTAATGTTTTCTGTGAATGAAGGAGTCTTCATTGCAGAAGTGAGATGCATTAGTTAGAAAATGACTCTAAGAAAAGATGCAGTCCTGTGTTTGTGTACTTATACCTGTACATTTGTAATAATGGACTGTAAGCTGATCCAAAGTAATTTCTGTCTTTATAATGTTTGAACTTTCTTTTCCATGTCCTACTAATGGATTAATACTATGCTAACATGCCTGTGCTAATAGTATTTAATCAGTGCAGCTGCTCCTGCAGGGATTGCAGATCCTGATCCTTCTTTCGCCATAGCCTACAGAACTGTGGTCTTTGTCAACAATGGAGGTAGCATTGAAGTGAGTCACACAGTACATGAAAGGGAGGGAATACTTCTACATCAGCTTCAAAAATATCTATGTAAAGGCTGCCATAACATTGACAAAGTCTTTCCTTGAAGAACATCATAGTGAGAGTCTTCACAATCTGGGCGTCAGGCTCTAAACCTTCCAGAATGATTTGCATTCCTGAATAATCTGAGTGTGGACAGGGGACGACGTGCCTGTCACAAGATTTGTTATCACAGAGGGAGTTTGCTATAAAATGTTATTAAGTTTACTTTGGCTCTAGTGTTGGGAATGATGTATGAAAATACAAGTACCATTAAATCTAGCTGTGTACAATTTTATCTGGTTCACCTTATTTAGGAGGCTTCTAAATCTTTAGCTTAAGCTGTTACTCTTAGGGCCTTAGTTGTACTACAATCCCTATAGGATGACACAAAATTTACATCATCCAACAAGATCATATTATTTTAAATATTCTTGAAAAAAATGTAGAATCTTTTGTTTTTGCATAGAACTTAAATGAGATTCAAGTAAATGGAACAGACCTCAAGACTTATCCAATGGATCATCATGGAAATCCCATCTGCTGAGCCATCTACATTGGCAAATGTTTTAAATTCTGGACCTGCAAAAAAGAATTTCTGATCAAAAGTGATGCTTTCTTTTTTCTACCACAGTGGTTGGAGAAGATAAATAGATTAAGGTGCTCTGAGGCTAACACATGGATTTATTGGATGGCTGGTTGTTAGGGCCCAGAACCCTCAGTAATGTACTTGCTCCTTCGTCATGTTTTCTCAGACGGCAAATTAAAATGACTGCTTTGTTTTTTAATGCCTACTTGTAACAGCATACCTTCCATGAGCAAAGATGCTTAGGTCTGATACAGAGAACCTAATTCCATTTTAAAGTTACAGTATTTTTAAGGGTAACCTACTTTTTTATTTGCAATGCCTACATTTAATTTGAGCCGGTGTTAGCTTACTTTACTGATCAAAATTTGTCACATTTGTTACAAAATAATAATTTGCAGTTGTACAACATGATTTCAGATCCAGTTTAAATTATTCCCAAGAGATGAAGAACTCATGCTGTTTGGGGGGGGGGGGGTTGAGGAAATATAATATTGTGCAAATAGATCACATATTGCATGCTGTCAGGATAGCCAAGAGTCAGGAAGACTACTGTCCATCATTTGGAGAATTATGAGAATGTTACCTTAGGGACTATCATGGTGATTGCCTCATGGCCTGAAAAAGGCCATAGGGCACATGACACATCCTGCATATCAATTAGTAATGATAGTTACTGACATTATAAAATAATCAAGTTTACTTTGGCTGCTAGGTGACAGAAGGATAAATGCAAATCCTGAATTTGAGGGGTCAAGTCAACAGCACGTCTCCACCAGATAAAAATTTCACATATTTTGATTTAAAGGCTTCTTATCTATATAATGTCTCTCCTAGATGGGACTGATTAATCAGTTAAAGAGTGTGGAATAACACTAACATTCACACTTAGAGTAATGTGACAGTTGTCAGAGTTAAGGGAAGTCAAAGACCAAAAGAAAATGGCAAAGCATGTACGACTACAGTTTTTACTCTTGACTTTGGTTAATATGCACGGGACAATTGAAATAATGAATTTAGTTTTGATCCATCTCCTGCTAGTGCTGTGACTGTGATCTATTAATACCCAGCCCAGTCTGTCACTGACTTATATCATGTTTCCTTAAGTAACTCACAAGGCTATGGAGAGTAAAGCCCTGCCAGTGCCCATACAAACACTAAATATGTCTTCAAGCAATCTTTTATTTCTTGCAGAAAAGTAATGCCAGATTTCTGTCTCTTATAATAATTATTTTGCATATGCATTTTAAAGGAGTAATCTAGTCTTCTAACATTAGTGGTGAACCATTTACTATGGTGACAATACCAAAGCACTGAATTAATTAAAGCACTGGCCAGCCAGACACAGGCCAGAGGATTCAGAAACACTCATCTACTCATAGCAAGACAACATCAAAAAGGGGCTGCCTACAAAAATGCAGGAATTTAAGATTCAGATACACAATAGTGACAATAAGGAAAGACGTCTTTACCAGGTAATTGGCATGAGTATGAATCGTTATTATTTACCGTGAGTGCAGATCAGCACTTTCCTGTGGTAGTTCGCACTGTGTGCCCGTGCATTGCTTTGGTACACATACACACACACACACACACACACACACACACACACACACACACACACACACACACACACACACACACACACACACCTGCCCCTATAACTTATGTGTGCTCTTTCTCTTTCCTTTTATAAGTCATGAACTGTTGCAAGCCTAGAATACTGCCAATGATTTGCTTTATATTACCCACAGGAAAGAAAACCTGTGCTACACTAGTGTCTCAGCATAGCAGGTTAGTCCTGCTTTTTTCTCAATCAAGGGGCAGAGTTCAAAGCCTTTCCTCCCTCCAGTGGAATCTACTTTTTTTAAAGCTTTAATTATTATTCTATGTTATATCTGGCAACAAATGATCCTGCAGAGAACTAAAATCACGTGCAGGAGGGTGCAAGGTTCTATTCTTTCTTAGGGCCTGTAAGTCACACTATTTAGAGTATAATTGATGTCTGGTGGTCCCCTCTGACCTGCATCATCTTTCTTTAGAGTTATCCGTAGGGCTTAGGGTTTCTCACCCCCATCCATTTCTTTGATAAGTGCCTTCAAGACATGATGTAAGAGCCCCCACAACCTATATCTTTGTTAAGTGCCCTTAAGGCACAATGTAGGAGCAATCATTGGTGTTTCTCTCGGCTTAGTCAGGAACTTAGCTGGGTCAATAACTTTCTTAGAAAAGCTTTGTGATATTGATTGTTGCAGAGTTATGTTGTTCACTTCACTGATAATTAGGCTATTTTGTAGTAACAGCAGGAGAGCATCAGGATATATAAAAAGGATGGGAAGCATTTTCAGCTTGTAATGCGGCTGGATATTTCAGGCTGTGGGTATATTATTCCTATGCCTGAGGTGAATCGTACTAGCAGAGGCAAGTCTCTTGATTACAAGTGCGGCTGAAAAATCGTTATGTAGTATTCCTTGACATCCTGAGAGTGTGACGAATGTACCTTCATGTGCAGAGTCTAAAATGTTTACTTTATTAGTGTGATCATAGAACATAGGATTGTTTGTCCAGGATGATAACATTATTAGCTAGCAGCAGGCTTGATTGTCCTGTGTGCTCATCTATGGTGATAGATGATTAAAGTTGCAATGTCTTTGGCAAGCAGTCTTTTTGAAAATGTAATGATGTTGATACCTTCTACAGTTTCCTGAGCTAAGTTACGTGAAGCTTATCACGTTTGCCTATTATCTAAGTCATCCAGTTTTGATGGATGCAGAGAGTCCATGATCATATGATCATCGCTGACAGTGGCATGAGCACCATGCTGCTGAGTAGCCTGTAAATAGGAATGCAGAGCCCAGAAAAACAGATTTGCAGACCAATGCTCAGTATCAGTCTTAAATGAGAATGCCTTGGACTTGAATTTCTAGTATCAGACAAAATCTGAGACATCAGGTGAGTTTGTAAACATTTCCAGGAGATTTGTTATGCATATGCATCCAGATATCAAGTATAGTTAGATATCATCTGATGGTTTACCTTCAGTTGGTCGACTAACATGAATGTCAACATCCTGAAGGTAAACCACTCTAGATCAAAATGGAAATGTCCACTTCCTACTACGCATACACCAAGTTTGCTTTTAGGTGCATGCAAATATTAATAAAAAAAACATAAGCAACATCCCCTTATGTGGGGTGCTGCCCCTCACCCCCCTGCTAATCCTATATAGTAACTCTGCGGCTGTACAATCCCAGAGGAAAGGGAATATTAACCTACCTGAGAATTGTAAAGCTCATGCATCTGTCGACTATCTGTATAGATGGCAGATAAGACTTAATGACCTACAGTTACCCTGTAATGTAACCCATTAATGATGTTATATCTATTATCTAGCATCTTAAAAATTAGAGCTGGTACAATTTAATCTTATTTTAACTTTTTTATAACAAGCATGCATTTTCAATCTATATACTATATGTATATATTTATTTTGTATCATAGATATATAATATTTAAAATGTTTATTTTTTATCATAATAGCACACTGCGTTAATAAAGGCAGTCCAGTGTTTATGGTTGTATCTTTACATACTTTTTGGTTTTAGAAGTTTATGACTTTAAGGTTTTACTGGGTTTATGTGTCCATACTGATTGGTGAGTTGAAATTCAATTGCAGTTAGATAGATCAGACTTCCTTTTTCTTGTACTCTGACGTCTTTTGATTCAAAATTTAAAAGACAAAAGTGCTAAGTTGTTTCATTTTATTGTCATTAAAGCTATGTATTTCACTTTCTCTGTGGCTTTCTTTTATTTGGATTTGCGTTTTTATTGCACTTTTAGTGGGGGAAGACCTATATCTGCAAGGGCATAGTTAAGTCTACAGTGAACCATGTAAAAGTTTTTACAAAAATGAAACCTTTGGGACTTTCAGTCTACTCTGTATGTCCACAGAGTGTTACAGGGAGGCATTAGTAACTTAATGGATTCTGGATGACAACACATTTCCACAACCTAGTGTTCAAAACATTACGGACGCTGTGTCAGCTTTAAGAGGTTTGTGTTCACTGTGTGTTCAGAGGTTCTTCAAGTCACTATTAGTGAATGTTTGGTTTGTGGTGGTCTAGATGATTCCCACTGCATACTATGTAGAAAAATACAAAACTATATCTATAAATACAAGCCAAATGCACATCTGTGGGAGGGAGAATCTAACTGAATATGTCATCAGCTGTTTATATTGAAGACTATTCATTTTTGTCTATGGGTGAGTTTTTTCTCATCGGCATCATTTCTAGGAAGGTCTGTATTCTATGATAAGTTAACAAGCCAGGCCACCAAGGGTGAGGTTAGAGCCATACAAAAAATACCCTCATAACTCATACCCTAAATGATGTGAAGCTTCTTGGGGTTGGGGGGTCATTCACTGTGTATATCCCCACCCAAGAACAAATATGATCAAGCACCTTAGGGGTCTCACCTGGGGGGTAAGCCAAGCTCACCTAGGTAAGGGTACAAAGGTTTATGTCACCACAGGAGTGGAACAGAGGAACCAGACATGAGAAGGGTTACAAAGTACACTCATGGCTAAGAACATCATCTGGGTGGCTTGCCAGGATGGGAGTGAAAATGGGTTGAGTCTCATAACAGGTAGTCTTAATAGTCATCAGGCATGCTGGTAAAAATTTAATGAAAAAATTAAATATGGCAACAGGATTTCCAAATCCTTGCTATCTTTGTCTATGACTTGCTATAAAGTTTTTAAGGTTTTGTTAAAGGTTTCCACAAGTCTGTCTACAAATGATAAATATTTTAAGCTGTTTAATTTTAAATAGCTGACAAAAATATCACATGACCATAAAGAGAGTTGCCTGATAAGTCAAGATTTCTTTTGGTATTCCTACCTGTGAAAGCATGTGAACTAGCTCAATAGCTATGGCTTTCAATGTCACCTGGTAGAGAGGCACAGCTACAGGTAGCATACTGCATAAACTAGTACTGCCAGTATGCCTTTGTATCCCTTAATAAACTTAATGAGAAGCCCTACTATGTATATTATTATCATCTCAAATGATACTTCTGTTATGGGCAGAGTTAATAAAGGACAATGGAACCTGCAGTAGATGTCATTTTGTAGCAGTCTGAGCAGGAACCACAGTATTTCTCCTGGCTTATAAAACCTTGACAGCACTTTCTTTAGCATCATGGATTCCAAGATGCCCTCCTAAAATATGACTGTAGGCTAGTTTTAATATATTTTCCCCAATCAGTTGGGATACCAGCAGCTGTCTAATAATATTCTCCCCATTTTATCTACTCTGTAGACCAGATTATTATTTGTCTCAGAGTAAGAGCAGGCATAAAGTTTAGCAGAAGAAGCAATGTCCTTATCCTGGCCATTATTTCAAACCTCCATAACAATCAGCTTCTCCATTTTATTTTCTTGAAGTTAAGCTAGTTCACATTAACCTCCATTAGGTCTTCCCACAGCATGGACACAGTGGGACCTACAAGAACAGGTTCAGCAATGAAAGACCAGGCACACTGTTTCGTCTTAATCAAAGTCTGACTACGAAAAGGGTATGCGTCCTTTGCTATTTTTTTTTCATCCTCTGTGAGGATCTGGGCTTCTTATTAATTTCTAAAATGGCAGTATTCCCAGTAGCAACCTTTCTGATTCCCATGAGTCATTGCAATCTTTGTCCATCTTTGGCCTCAGATGTAAAACTGGGAATATTCTTGCCCTGCTATTAATTCATGTGCTAACCTGGGATTTACCACTGCACGCTGTTGCACTATACCAAGTGCAGTTATAAATTTTAACTCGGTGGTAAGGTATTCTCCTTTGTCATCATGAATACATATGATTCACATTCTTTTGTCAGTAATTTTATACCACTAGACAGAAAGTCTCCATTTAATAGCCTTAGTCAAAGAAGGAACTGTGAAGGCCTACCCACCTTCTCTTCATTGCATTTTTGTACATGAATACAGCCAACAAAGCAACCTCAGTGTTCAGAGGGTGGCTTTTCTTACACGTACAAGTACATACATCTCACTGCTTTAGTTCTGATAATGTGGGACATGATCTTTGTCCAAACTAATAATATTAGCAGCATTTTAATTTTTTTCAGGCCTATTATATAAAAACTGTCTTTCATGGTTTCTTTAATAATGTTTTTTTCATATATTTTCTTCCCCATTATACCCCTAAACACATCCTTCCCAGCTCGTTTCTAATGTTCATTGAGTTGACCTCTTCTGTGGTATAGCACAGGATAGCTAACCAGTCAATGAGTTGCTCTGCCATGGTAAGATCACTTTAGCTAACCTACCTCCAGGTTGTGTGGAATAAGAAACTGAAGAAATAGTCAGCTGTCATCAATCTGAATGTAGCCACTTGCAAGCAAAATTAATGGAATCTAACATATGTGATTTCATGATTTTTTTTTTATTTGTTTGTTTTTCACGTGTGTAGACCCAGTTGTGAAAATGTTGTTCACTGATGGACAGTACATCACCATTTCATGCCAGAATCTCCTTTTTTCAGCTTCTATTAATCATTCTTAATAGTGGATTGTAAGTCAGAGTAGGCCTTTTGTGCCTCCCTATTTACAAATGGCACAATGATGGTTGCCCATTAATCAGAAGGCCAAAGTTCATAGTTTCATAGGTTCATAGGTGTGTACTAGGCTAATGGCCCTGAAGCCTATATAAGTCTAGCCCATGAAGATTCCCTGGCATCATGCCGCCTTAAGTTAGTTCTCAGTACCCCTGTCAAGCAAGGCCACTGAAGTGATCCCCGGGGTGAACTTCCTATTGCCCATCCACTCATCAAGATTTCTCTTAAAGAGGGACAGTGAAGTTCTCTTAAAGAGGGACAGTGAATGGGAAGTTTGTTGCAGAGTATGGGAAGTCTCTGGGTTAGGAACCTGTGCCTCCAGTATGTTCTGTTTATTGTGGTGATGAGGTTTAGGTCCTTGGAGCATGTGGCATGGAGGGATTGGGATTTCTTTAGGTGTAGCATATCTAACAGCTCTGGGTTAGACATAGCCTTGTAGGTCAAGCAGAGATCGCCTCTAAATAGGTGATATGAGACCGAGTATAGCTGGAGTTTTTGAGTCTGTCCATATAGGGCATGTGTCTAAGGCCTAAGATCCTCTTAGTGAGGTATTTTTGTGGCCTTTCCAGTTGTTGTAGTTGTCTAGTGAGGTACATACCAAATGGGACATTGTATTCTATAATAGGTCTAATGAGGGACGAGTAGAGATGGATTATGACCTCTTTCTTCTTGGATGAGAAACCTTTTGTAATGAGATGTGCCACATAGAAGGACTTTCTGACTACGGTGGCAATGTGGTTATCAAAGGAGAGGTTGCTGTTAACCTGTGTCCTAAGGTCTCTTATCACACCTTCTGGGTTTAGTGGACTACCACCTATGTGATAGTTCATGGGCACCGAGATTTTACCAAAGGGAATGACGATGCACTTTTTGGCACTGAGCTTAAGGCCATGGTTCTGGCACCAGTCATTGGCTCAGTGAGGCCTTTTTGTAGGATGTCCACATCAGTTGGAGAATTAGTAATGGCTTCCAGTTTGCAATCATCTGTGAACTTGGTCAACCAGAATCCCTTTGTGTTGGCTTCAACTTCAGAGAATTAGAGCAAAAACAGGAGAGGACCCAGGACTGAGACTTTTTTCTCTAGCCAGAACCTGACTTCTTTGTTGTAGAGCTGTGTCTTTAGTAGTACAGCCCTGTTTAATTTCCTTGTTTGCTACATTTTGTTGTAGACTCTGCTGTACAGCAATGATGTTTCTTACTGTTGTCTGACTGACTGCTGGGCAACCATACTTTGTTGTAACGCCTACTGTAGAATTGCAGTCCTTCAGTCTTCTCCATACTTCCAGGTGTTTAACTTGGTACAGCTGATAAGGCCTGAATGCATTTTACAATTGCATGTAGGTTCACAGCTTTTCCAAACAAAATCCACAGGTATCTGCAGATTCAGTCTTTAAAAAATCTGTGTGGGGGTATTTTCTATGCCAATTCAAAATGCCTCTCATCTTCATCATATGTAACAAAGGCAGTATCTATGGGTTCCAGGAAAGGGACACCAAACAGCAGTTTGTGTAGTAAAATCAAATATACTTTTTCATGGATATTCAGCAAGAATGGAATAAACCCCATTCTATGGCAGTTTGACTTCTTTCAGCACAAATGCAAGCAAACACAGAATTATTAGTTTAGTCAGTTCAAAAACATTTCATTCATTTATTCATTTATGTGTCTTTCTTAACAAGGTAGATGAACTTGCCTTTAGACCATTTTCAGTGACTAACCGGGTGCAATTGTACAAGTTTACAGATGATTATTTAGATATTACACTTTTGAAATATTCTTCAAAAAAACAGTTCCACGGTTTTCAGCAATAACTTGTTTAACAATGGAATACTTAACATTTGATAGCAGAATTTGATAAAGTATTTAACACATTGAAAAAGGCACCACAATACTCACTGAGGTTAATATGTTAAATAATGCCTATTAACATAAAGGAAACATACAAAATAAGAGGGAAAAAAGTAATAAAGAAATTTAATAATATTTACAGAGCTAGCCATGTGGCAGTGTGACATTGGGTCTAGGTGATTTGGTCACATTGACTAATGTTGATGTGACACCCAGCTCCATGTAAAATATGAAAAAGGGGGTTGATGATAAAAAAATATGTGCACAATTTACAGTATTTAATGTACTATACACACATTATTTAATACATTAGTAAAGAAACACAAAACTGGCTACTATTAAGTTTAGCATTATTTAAGCCACGGTGGTGCAGTGACAGCATTGTTACCTCACAGCAAGAGGTTATTCCATTCGATTCTCGGCTGGAGCTCCTTCTGTGTGGAGTCTGCATGTCCTCCCTGCGGTCGAGTGGCATTCGAAAGACATGCGTAGAATGGGTGTGCCTTCGTTGCAGGTTGAGCGTCGAGCTGGCACCTCGGCACCCATAAAATCTACTGCCAGTCATTAGCGGACCGGAGTTCAGCTGTGGCGACCCCTAACCAGGGAAAGCCGATAGATGAACAAAACAATTAAGTTTAGCATTATTTGTTTGAGTCTTCCAGTCTATGTGTTGAACCAAGAAAACAGTTCTCCTGATTAATTTCAGTAAGATTGATGAGCAACTTTACTGATTACTTTGTAATCAGGAATAAAGCAAATGTCCCCCCTATGTCTCTTGGCCTTATGCAGGTGAAGTACCTTCTTTCATCTACTGAATAGAAATACTCTTCTTAAGACAGCAGCAACTTAGTTGGAATATAATCTCACTCACTCTGTCCAGAGGGGATCCATCAAATAGTCCTGAGTACAGTACATGAGAGAGGAAAGATCTCTTTTTTAATTTCAGAAAGCTTCTAGTTTTTCATACATCAGAAAACGTATATAACAACTTTCTTTTTGATTCGAAACTCAGTCTTTGTTTGCTCTTCTTCTCTTCCCTGACCAAATTAGCTACGTGTATTTATGTATTTCTTAGTGAAATGTGTCTGTTTACCACGCCTTCTTTCACACAGGTTACAAGATAAACCTTTACAGAACAAAATCAGTTTTGTACCGAGACCACAAAAATGTTAGTATCATGCTGCTAAAATATTTTAATTTGTCTTCAGCTAGTAGACGTGAGATAGCTAAGTAGCTAGATAGCTATACATATAGATATAGATATAACCCAAGTCAGTTGAGTTCCTTTGCATTGTGGATCTATGCTATTGTTAAAAGCATGCAGTTTCATGGAACAAGATTGTATAACAGTATGTGTAAGAACATTTCTCTTTACTTTCACTGTTGTGCAGTATCAGAGTAAACATATTTAGATATCCAGTGGTGCAGGGGACACACCATATGGGGTGAAGTGGGACTTATCTCTCCCTGCAAGAACTTTGGTGTTTTTTGTTTTCTTCTTGATGTGTCAGTAGTTGAAAATGTTTGATGTTTAGCTTCCAATGAGCAATCCAATGAAAAAATGTCATATTCTTCAGCTGCATACATATGTGTGTGTGCATGTGTGTCTGTCTGCATGTGTGTGTGTGTGTGTGTGTGTGTGTGTGTGTGTGTGTGTGTGTGTGTGTGTGTGTGTGTGTGTGTGTGTACGTGCGTGTGTGTACATGCGTGTGTGTGTTCTTGTGTGTGTGTGTGTGTGTGTGTGTGTGTGTGTGTGTGTGTGTGTGTGTGTGTGTGTGTGTGTGTGTGTGTGTGTGTGTGCATGTATAATTCAAGCAGTTTGTCAGAATGAAATCTGTTGGATTGTTTTTCATTGAAGAAGTTGCATCAATGGGGCATTTTATTCGAAGGCAGCAGTGGTGTAAGTGAATGGGAAGCTGTGGCTCATACCTTTCACTTATATTGATGCAGTATGGTGCTGACCATGCTTTGCTGAGAACAGGTAACAGTGGGATAAGGGATGTGATATTCTAGTTAGTGTATTTCTAGTTGTGGTGGTGTATAGGTGGCAAAGCATCATCCATGAGAGTGGTACCGGAGGGCATTACTGAACTTTAAGTGAGGGTCTATGTCACTTTGTTATGGAACTCTGAGAATTTAAAAAAAGAAAGTACATTATATTATTTACTTTGGTTATCAGTAGGGCTGTACTGAATATTTGCTTCATATTCAATTCGGTTCCGAATTGCAGGCCGAATAGTCTATTCATGTTCAGCCGAATAGTGGCTGAATATGAATAGTGGTCATGTGTCCGCTTATCTCTGTATATACAGTCCTGTGCGTGAGTAATCTCACTGGCACAACCAGTCTGTAGCTGTAGCCTGCAGCAGCATGGTCCATGTCAACTGGTGGGACGTCCGTATTCCGTAACATTGTACCGGTAAGATTTTACCTACCTTAACATGGAATCAATGGGATGCTGTGTAAAAAAAAAAAAAAAAAAAAAGCTGTGGTGGAATGTATTGAATGGAAGTGGCTGGCATCCTGTTAGATCTTTTATGCTGTGCATGCTAGGCCATGGTTGCACCAGTGATCTTACTGACGTACAGGACAATCATCAGCATATTATTGACACTGTGCCTCCTTGTAGCTTATTTTTGTATGATCGTATTATTGCTGTAACTTAAGTGAAGTTTGCATTTGGGTAGTTCACTGATAGATAAGCGAAGTCCAATTTGGAATTATTTCAAGATATGTGATGACGAAATGAAAGCAATGTACCAGGTGTGCAAAGCAGTCATTTCTCACAGAGCTGGATCAGCAAAGTCATTTACAACATCTCTACTAAATAATCATTTGTCCTTTAAGCATCCTGAGGAATACAAAGAAGTCGTTAACAAGAAGAAAGCAGCAACAGCAAGTAGGACATCTGACACTCAGCAGACTGGCAAGGTTCAGCAAACACTGAGCGACATGATTGGCAAAAGAAAAACATGGTCCATTCATAATCCTGAGGTGAACAAAATACATTGTGCCATCGCAAAAATGATTGCCACTGACATCCTGTCATACTCAATTGTTAATGATAGAGGCTTTAAGGAATTGATTGGTGTACTTGAGCCTAGATACGTGCTACCAAGCCGCAAATATTTCATTGAAAAAATCATACCAGAGATGTACAAGACAGTGTGGGGCCATGTCCATTCTGCTATCAGTAAAGCAAGATTTCTCTGTCTAACCACAGACACATGGATGGCACAGACAACAACAGAATCTTTCATGAGCTTAACTGCACATTGGATTGATGACACATTTGCATGCAGATCTGCCGTCCTTCATTGTCAAAAATTTAATGGACAGCATATTGGGTCTCGACTAGCTGATGCTCTACTTGACATGATGAATTCGCTGGAATATTGACAAAGAACGGATCAACTTGGTCTTACGTGATGGAGATGCCAACATGGTCAAAGCATTTTGCCCAGTGCCAGTTGTTTTGCCCACACTCTGCAGCTGGTTCTGAATGATGCAGTTCTGACACAGCCATCTGTTGCTGACTTGATAACATTGTCACAGAAGATTGTGGGACATTTCTGACACTCTTCAAGTGCTACCTCGGACCTTCACGCCATCCAAGAAGAACCCGGTGTACCAAAACATCAGCTTCATCAAGACATTGTCACCAGGTGGAATTCAACATATCAGATGTTGGATCAGTTGTTGGAGCAAAAGAGAGCTGTGTCTGTGTACGTTGCTAAATGTGATGACAAATCGAGCAAGGCGCTGTCACTGACAACAAACCAGTGGGCTTTAGCAGCAAGAATTGTTAGGCCATTTGAATAACTAATGCATGAAATAAGCTGCAACAATTCTTGTTTTTCAGTGATCCTACCAGCTGTTCAGGTTGTCTTGTTGTATCTGCAGAAAGACGTTAGCTGATAATGGAATCAAAAAGACAGTCAGCGAACGGATAACATCCTTAACAAGGAGATTTACCGACTTGTATGAAAATGCCATTTACACAGTTTCGACCAGCTAGGATCCACGCTTCAAGCTGCATTTCATGACACCTGTGCAGCAGGTAAAAGCCAAAACAGACATTGTTACTGCAACATTACTGTGTCAGCCAACGTCAATTCAGCCTACAAATCAGCCATCTGAAGTTGTTTCTGAAGTGACTAAAGTGAATGAACAACCATCAACAAAAAAGACAAAGACAGCAGCAAAAGACTTTTGGTCATCTTGGGGTCAGTTGCTGCCTGTTCGGACACTGAACAGTGATAATTCTGTCTCCTTAGAAACAGAACTGAGCAATTTTCTGACAAAGTCCTGTGTTCTGAGAGACACTGACCCACTGAATTAGTGGAAAATTAACATGTCCAGATTTACAACACTGTGCATATGGCTAAGCGCTACCTTTCTGCACCACCTACAAGTGTGCCATGTGAACATCTTTTTAGTATGGCTGGTGATACCTTCAGTGAAACAAGAAACTGTCTTAATGCTGACAACATGGAACGATTGGTGTTTTTGAAAGCTAATGCAGTATTCCAGAGTTAAATGTACATCAGTAAAAAGTTTGACAACTATTTGGTAACATCAGTAAAAAACTTTGACAGCTACTTGGCAACATCAGTGAAAAGCTTTGACAGCTATTTAGTCATGGCTCCATTGTGTTTTTTTGGTTTTGTGGTGAGTTTATGTAGAATAACAATTTCTTACTTTTAGCCCTCGTTGTAGTGCACAGATAGCAGAACACAGCACAGAACACTTTGCAAAACTTGACTTGCTGTTTAACTATTTTGTTTAGTGCTTGTTTTAGTGCTTAGTTTAGCTCATGACTTGACTATAACAACTATTTGTATTTGTATTCGGCCGAATAGTTGGTACAACTATTCATATTCTGCTGAATACTGTTAACCCCCTATTCGGTACAGCCCTAGTTATCAGTACAGAAAGTTGATTTTCTCTGGTACACTTGTTAGCCTAACAAGAGACTGCACAACTGACATTGGTTTTGTTTTGCAATGAGGCTGTGTTTATGTCATGAAATCATGGACTTCTGTGTTTTTCAATACTCCACACTGCCGAATTCAGCAGACATGTTTTTTCACCATTATGCATATCAAATTCCTGATTTTCCTTTTACAGTCTGAACAAATCATACTATTTTGAGACAATTTATCCCAAGCAAAGAAAAATTATCTCAGTCATGTTGCTATTTGATCAGTCCTTTGCTATGTGTAGTGCTGTTGATGAGTGCACTATGTCTTTGTCACATATGCCTAAATGCCACAATATCCACAGCTGAAGAACTTTTGCAAAAATAGCCCTTGCCACTGAGAATGTGGTGTCCATTGCCAGAACTATGTCAACAACAAACTCAGTTCCATGTTTGAAAGAACTAACTAGGAAAGAAGACCTCAGGAATATCCAGTGACCATGTGAGTGGTATACATGGAACGAGGGATGGGACAAGAGTGATTGGGTTAAGATTTTCTCAGTTGAACTTAATGGGGGAGCCTTTGACTCACTCAAGCAGAAAATGACATTTTGTATACTTCAATTCGACATCCATACTGCCTTATGGCATCTAGAACTTTTTTTGAGTTTCTGGCTTCTTTAACTTAGTGACTTACTAGCTAAATAAACAATATTAGAAAGGTCAAAGCATTACTAACAAAATTACACTAAAATTGTTAGCTATGATGTCCTCCACTGGATAAATTAATCTTTGCCACTTATTATTCATATTTTAAATTTATGTTCATATTTTTATAACTGAGAGGCCTACATGTTATGTTGGTGTATGGTAGGAAACACCAATGTAGAAGACAGGAAAATTCACTGTCAATGCTGGTTTATATCACACTATAGTGGAAATATTGCTAAATATTTGCTAGTAATTATGAAAATGAACAGTATTTCCATATGTACTTAATACTTCGAAAAGAGAGTAACTTACAAATTGTTGCATCACATTAAGTCCATAGGTTCATAGGTAGGTACTAGGCTATTGGCCCTAGGACCTATATTAGCCTAGAAAAGGTACCCTGGCTTTCGCCACCCAAGAAAATTATTTTCCTGTGCCTCTGTGGAGCAGAGCCACAGAAGTGATCCCTGGGGTGAATTTCCTATCTCCCATCCAATCATCAAGATTTTTCTTTAAGAGTGCTAATGAGGAGCTTTGTTTGATATAGATAGGTAGTTTGTTCCAGAGTATGGAAAGTCTCTGGGACAGGAATCTATTCCTCCAGCATGTTCGGTTTATTGCGTTGACAAGGTTTAGGTCTTTAGAGCGTGTAGCTCGGAGGGATTGGGATTTCTTTAAGTGGAGCATGTCCAACAGCTCTGGGTTTGACATAGCTTTGTATGTTAGGCAGAGATCGCCTCTGAGTAGACAATATGCAACGGAGTAAAGCTGGAGTTTTTTGAAATGGTCTGTCTAGGGCATCTGTTTGAGGCCAGTAATCCTCTTTGTGAGGTATTTATGTGTCCTTTCCAGTTGTTGTAGATGTCTTGTGAGGTACATACCAAAAGGGCCACTGTATTCTATAATGGGTCTAATGAGTGATGAGTAGAGGGGAACAATGACCTCTTTTTTCCTGGATGAGAAACCTTTTTGTGATGAGGTGTGCCATGTAGAAGGATTTTCTGACTACTGTGATGATGTGATGTGATTATCAAAGGAGAGACTACTGTTCACCTGTGTCCCAAGGTCTCTTATCACACTTTCGGTGTTAAGTAGACTACCGCCTATGTGGTAGTTCATGGGTACAGAGTTTTTACCAAAAGGGATGACAATACACTTTTTGCCATTGAGCTTGAGGCCATGGCTTTGACACCAGGCATCTGTCTCAGTGAGGCCCTTTTGTAGGATGTCCACATCATTAGGAATTTTTGATTATGGCTCCTAGTTTGCAGTCATTTGCGAACTTCTTTAGCCAAAGACATTCTGTGTTAGCCTGTACTTCAGAGAAGTAGATAGCAAACAGGAGTGGACCGAGGACTGAACCATGTGGGTACTCCACTTGTCACTAGTCTGAAGTCGGATTTAGAGTCTGCTACTTTCACAGTGTGGGTTCTGTCAGTGAGCCAGTTTGCAACCCATCTTGTGACATAGGGATTTATACCTAGTTTAGTGAGTTTATCTATAATTCCAGAGTGAGGGATGGTGTTGAAAGCCTTGGTGAGATCTAGATAGGCTGTGTGAACCACCTTACCCTTGTCTACGGCTTTGTTGACTGGTTCAAAGAAGTCTATCAGGTTTAGGAGACATGATCTGTCTTTTACAAACCAGAACTGGGTGAGGTCCAGAGTTTGGAGATTACCAATGTCATTGTTTATAAGTTCCATGATGATACGTTCCATAGCCTTGCAGATCAGGGCTCATTAGGCTAATGGGGCGGTAGTTCCCAGGAGTCCATGGTGGCTCTCCCTTTGTTGAGTGGGATAACTGTTGCTGTGCATCATTCAGTGGGCATAAAGCCTGAGGTGAAGCTATGATTGAACATGGTACTTAGGTGGGGTGCCCGTTTATTCTGTAGTTCATGCAGAATGCAGCCTGGGATGTTGTCAGGTCTCATGGATGCTGTGTTCTTGGCTTTGGAGAGTGTGTTTTTTACCTTGGCAGCTGTGATTACAGGAACTTAGTGTTCTTCAGGAATAGAGATGGGCCTTTTAGGGGGTGAGAGGGGGGTAAAGTTAGCACTGAACCTATCTGCCAAATGTTGGCAATATCAGTTAGTTCTGTATATTTAGTGCCATTATGCTGTAACTCAGAGCAGATATGAGTTTTGCCATTGAGATTCTTGACATAGCTGTAGAATGCTTTGCTGTTGTCTTTAGAATCAGTGGTGATTTTGTATTTGTAACTAGCTTTGGAGGATTTTATGAGGGAGCTCAGTTTCTCACTGAGGCTGACCAGGGAGTTCCTCCAGTCATGGGATTTTACTTTTTTTTTGCAACAGTTTCTTTCTTCTGTTTGTTTATGGCAAGGGACCACCAGCTTGGCTTCCTTTTTTTTTGGAGGATAGCATCTTGGTTCTGTTAGGAATTGCACAATCCATGCACTCATGTAAGTGCTTATAAAGTGCATTTGTGTAGGATTCAGCAGTCATAACTCTATTGTCCACCTGCATGGGTGTCGTAAAGTTTGCCACTTCTGTTTATGGCAGGGGACCACCAGATTGGAGGATAGCATCTTGGTTCTGTTAGGGATTGCACAATCCATGCACTCATGTAAGTGCTTATAAAGTGCATTTGTGTAGGATTCAGCAGTTGTACTTCTTTTGTCCTTCTGCATGAGTGTCGCAAAGTTTGCCACTTCAGTCTTAAGAAGCGTGAAGTTGGCTTTGGAGAAATTTTTTACTGTGGTTTCCCTAATGGAGGGTGGGGGTGGGATGTGGATGTCTAGGGTGATTAGCTTGTGGTCGGATCTGACCAATGAGGAATTGACCTCTGGTGTGGAACACCAGTTGCCCATGTTGGTAATGACCAGGTCTAGGATATTGCTGCCCCTGGTGGGGGTGTGGATAAGTTAATCCAAGGTGTTGGAATTTATGAATTCCAGAAAACGTTGAGCAAAAGAGTTGGTGCATGAGTAGTTTTCCCAGTTAATAGTGGGGTAGTTGAAATCGCCCATTATTATGGTGTTAGGTTGTACCCTAATATTTTCCAGTGTATCAAGAAATGAGGAGTGGGAATCCTGGGGCATGGTGAGGGATCTGTAGCAAGCTACAATTTGGATTGCAGTCTTGCCCAGAGTTAGTTACACTTGGATAATCTTGGATGCATTATGCTGAGCAACTAGCCTGGAGATGTGGATATCCTTAATGAATATGGACACACCTCTGCCTTTAGTGTTTTGGTCCAGGTTAGGTGGCCAAAAGGTGTGGTATGAATTATAGCCTGGTAATGCAGGGGTGCTCTCTGGAGCCTTGAAGGGAAACTTTAGATGTTGTTGAATAAAAACTGTCTTTGATATTTGCACTGTAAGTTGCACATCTTGTGAGATATCTAGTATTATTTGTTTTGTAATTATACAATTAAGCATATGTTTTCATATTTAACTAAATATCTCAATAAACATGCAATTATAGAGGAAATTATTGTCAAGTAAAAGCTTATGTCTCGTTAAAAAAAAAAAGCATTCTAACAATATAAGCCTAGGTTGTAGTTTTCATGATATGAACATTTGTTTGTGTAAGCTTACAAATACATAATTTAGGGTTTGTGTGTATTTTAATATATTATAGTATGTATGGACAAAACTATGAATGCACTGACTGCTATCATTGTAAAGAAAACTTCTTATTGATGTTGTTGTTGTCTTTCGGCTTTTCCCGGTTAGGGGTCGCCACAGCGGAACTCCGGTCTGCTAATGATTGGCAGTAGATTTTCACAGTGCCGAGTTGCCAGCTCAACACCCAACCTTCAACGAAGGCACGCCCATTCACGCATGTCTTTCAGAACGCTACTCGACCTGCGGGGAGGACATGCAGACTCCGCACAGAAGGCACTCCCCGCACACTAGCTGAGAATCGAACGGGAGAACCTCTTGCTGTGAGACAACAATGCTATCGCTGCACCACCGCGGGAATAAAGAAAACTTCTTATTGATAATATTGCTATTTGTACAGTTATAATAGCTTAGATTGTTCACTGAATGTTTGCATTTTTAGATTAGATTAATACTAAGCTAGCTGCCCTTTTGGGTTATTTTAAGCTTAGCCAATTATCTCATGTAAGAATTAAACTCTGTACCTTGTGTCATAGGTTCATAGTTTAGTACTAAGCTAACTGCCCTTGCGAGCCATTTTAAGTCTAGCCAGTTATCCCTTGTGAGACTCAAACCCTGCACCTTGTGTTTGTAAGGCAAACACCTTAACCATTAAGTGTCTGTAAGGTAAACACCTTTACCATTATACCAACCCCCACTCCTTGTGTTCATTAAGTTTATTTTTGAGAAAATGCTCTGGAATGTAAGATGTGTCAAGACTATGAGAAAGGTAGGAAACTGACTGCAAGCACACGCTGATGTTATCCCTAAGACATAAGCTCGAAAGTTTACAGATGGACGTTTTGTCTTAACAAATTAGCAAGATCTCAGTCATGTGACTTAAAACTATGTCTTAAAATGTCTAAAACCTAGTCTTAAAATTACTTATTACTACAGTTAGAACTTTTCCACTAAAGGATTAGTGTAAAACCATACCACTGTAGACATGCTTTGTTTCAAATATGGGGAAAAGGTCTGCATAGCTAGATTTTATTCTAGGTATAATGTTATGCCTAATGGAATGCGATGAATTGTCTGCAAGAATAGTAGACTGAGCCTTTTGTTTTACAATGTCTTAAATAAGAGCAGGAGCAACTAGACT